>NW_026623592.1:0-53123 GCF_030028575.1 Malurus melanocephalus
GGGCAGCTGATGTGACCGCAGCCACTCAGAGCATCCAAACGGGCTTTTTAGGAAATAACCCCTGTGTGTACATTCCCGGTCGGTGTAAATTTCTTAAATGAAACACATCTTTCCTCATTCTCACTGGTTTCTCCCTAATAACTGCTGGTCTGTGTTGAGGTGAAATTTAACACTAGAATATTAGTTTTATTCCAGCTAATTATGTTACTGCTCATGAACCCTTGGATTTAGGGTTGGTCTGTTTCTAGTTATCCTGCCAAGTTTTTTACTTGACGGAGGGGGTCTGTTTCATACTACTTGGCCTCCCAACCTTTGTAACCCCTGGTTTCCTCTCTTTTCTGAATCACAAGTTTATGTTCTCCCCTTCTGTGAAAAGATTGAAAGCTTGCTCAAGCACAAACTGACCGAAAAGCAGTAGTAATTTTTAGTGGATCTTTTCTTAGCAAAATATTTTTGCTGAAAAATAAGGTAAATGCAGTTATGACTGCTGATAGAAAGGAATCCAACCATTAATAAAAAGCAGAGAGGGATTTTGAAACAGAGCTTCCACTGTTACAATGGAGACATTTTCTATTACATTATTTAGTGCAACACCTGTGGCTGCTCACGTTGCTTGTGGCTGAAACAGTCCAGGTCTATGTAGAAAAAAACATTGCGGTTTCATTAACTTATTTGTACTTTATGTCAGTGTTGTAGTGAGGGCTGGGCTTGCAGAGACCAGGTTTGGGAGGGGGAAGGGGGTCAGGAGCAGAGCCAGTGTGCAGAGGATGGGACCTGGAAAACGGGGATCCTGTGGAAGATGCGTGGAGGATCCCAAATCCCACGTGCCAGGAGTGAGTGACCACTCGTGTCACCTACAACTGGAGCTCTGATCAGAGGGGAAAGTGGAGCTAGAAGCATAGCAGACAATAGAAGAGAAAACTGTGAGCTATCTGTGCATTTGGTTTGTCCCAGGAAATATCCTTGAATTATTAAACTTTCCCGGTTGAATCACTTTGTGCTCCTGCTTGCTACAAAAGAGATGCTCATTTTTTTCCGAGTCAGATATTGCCGCTTAAATTGCATCAAGAATATGTGATCTGAGTTTTGGCTGCCCCCTGCGTGCCCAGAGCTCCTGCCTACTCCTGCCACCACTGATGCTTCAGGAAGTCATCTGCCTTCCTCTGCAGCTGGTGTCACCTCGCTCCTAAGGGCACTCACGTCACCTCAGTGGGGTGTAGGCAAATGGGAGCATTTGTATTTTCATAGTTATGTTGTGCCAATCAGCATTCCCATTGGGTTTTAGTCACTTTCTTGCTAATATTTATCCAGACTGTGGCTTTGTGCACTGATTATAAAATCTGTAATTGTCCATTCTGCAAAAAATACTGCTGCAGAGGATCTGAATGGAGCATCCTCAGAGTTAGGCTTCAAGAGGTGTGTGGGAATGTTTATGCAACAAAAACCTAATTCTTTCATTTAAATACTAGGAGCAGGAGGAATTCAGGTGTGTATCATAGCTGTTGGACTGTAATTGCTCTGAGCATGGGAGGACCAGCCAGTGGTGCTTTATTTGGGTTTGGATGAAAGTGGACTTTGAGCATATTCAGGAAGTTTTATAAAGGCAAACAGGATTCAGGTGCTTACAGGCTTTAAATGGGCCTCATTGGACTCTCCTCTTGGTTTCCATAAAAGTCAGCTACTGAGATTTATCTTGGAAATAGAACCGTGTGTCTAACAAAATAATTTACTTTCTGCTTGATAAACATATAGACAGTAAAACACTGCTAAGCTGTCCATTGAAATTAGGGGCAGGAAATGGGATTCCAGTCTTTTGACACTGCAGTGAAAGAGCTTCTGAATCAAAAGCGTGGGAAAAAGTTGCTTTGTCTCTTTATTACTGTTTCTATAGGCAAGATGATTTTTAGCAAACAGGTTTAATTACGAGAAAACAACATAGACTTGCTTGAGATAACTTAAAGCATGTCAAATATTATATATATCCAGTACTAAACTCAATTAATTGTCTTGACCGACATAATTCAGCGATGTGCGCTTCTTTTAGCTCATATTTCAGTATGAGTTTTATTAGCTTTTTATAGCCCTGCTCAATTTAAACCAGAACGTGCTGGGTCTTTCCCAGCCCTGGCTCCTCTGGGTCCAATTCTGTTTTTCTTCTTCGAGATCTGATTCTGCTCCCATTGTATTCAACGACAAAACCCCCGGTAAAGCCAGGAAACCAACAGCCTTTATTCCCACCGAGGCCGGTGGGAAGCGGAGCTGGGTAGGAACTGCCAGGTTCTTCTGTTTTCTCAAATTAAACAATCCAGGCTGCTTTGGTTGCCTCTCGCAGACGGCCTGTCCAAGTAACCCCATTGTAAACCCGTCCCAGGCTGGGTTTTGTTGGCCGTGGTGACTCAGCCGCACGCGGTGTCCCTGAGAACACAGAAGCGCGTTGTGTAACGCGGTGAATAATCCCTTGGCTCAGCTCGTGGAGATATGGATCCTTATCCTTTGGTCCTTATCAAGGTGTGCCTCCTTGATACCACCCCGTCATCCCTAATCGCCGCTCCGCGAGCCTTTCTCAGTCCTGAAGGGTGAAGGATGAGTTTCGGTTTTGTAACAGACCGCTCGCTATTTCTATTATTAAATGTCAAACAACTTACACCCTTTTTGTTTACACAGCCCTGCTCTCTGATAAAATCACTAATGAAAGGGTTTAACAAGCGCCGGGGGAAGATTGCCCTATAGAAAATTCCATTAATAATCTTCCTTCAACCCATACCACTCGCCTTTTCCTTCCAACAACAACTCCTTGACATTTCCAGACAAGCTGGAAGATAACTGAAAATCGTGTAACAGAAACTCTGGAATAAATGTGCTGCCTAGTCTTCAGCATGATTTAAGTGTGCAGTAAGTTCATAGTGCAAGATTTTATAAGTGAAAAGAGACCCACCAGATCTTCCTGAGGAAACAAAAAAATCCTAGAGGTTTCCCAAAAGAGGCTAGTGAAGATGAGCCTGCATTGCTGGAAATGCAGCATGTATGCTTTATTAATTGCAAGGTGATTTTCTTAAAGTTCCACATAACTGTTCGTCTCCAAGTGAGGTGCACTTCTTTGTTCCACTTTGTTCCACTTCTTTGGCATGCAGAATTTGACCTTAAAATTGGAAATCTTTTACTATAACTGAAGGGACACAAAGATTTGACCATTCTCTCTGTCCAGTGGCTTTCTCTGCATACTCTTTCTTCCTATGAATTTAAAACAGTTTGCATCCAAAATGTAAAATCCCTGTGAATTCAAGTAAAGTGACAGCGCGCACCAGTTCATTACATTATGTGTCAGAGCAAATCAGAGGTCCCCCAGCTGGTTTTTGTTAGAGAGCTCCTCTGCAATGGCTTGGCAGATTGGCACTGCTCCTGTCTGTCTCCCACATCACCTTGCTTCCTGCTCATGTACAATTACGCTCTACATCTGAGCTGCTTTAGATCCCTACAATACCAAAGAGAAGCTGTTTTGCTTTCAAGGCACCTGACGCTGATGCATCCTTAAATCTCTTTCAGAGCCTTCTTCCCATCTCTGTCTTTCCCTGTACCAAGAAGAGATAGAGGAGAAAACGTGTAGTTTAGAGTTTGCTTTTGGGTAGCAGTGTTATTAGTTGTGTGTGTTCAAGATATTCGTGTTACACATTTGAAGATTTCTAAAAAAAAAATTGTTAATGTGTGAAAAAACAAATTGCTGGGCCATTAAAATACCTGCACATTTCGAGGTTATTTATGTAGGAAGATGTATGTGCTGGAAGTTTCTCTGAAGRCCTCATTCTTCTGTAAAGCTACCCTGAAATTTCATCTTTATTGTTGCTTTGTATAGGAGATTAATTTATGCTGCAATAAATTGAACACCTCATTCAGCTGTGCTGCTGTTTCTGCCATCCCCTGTGCACACTCTGCCATGGATTTGGTACAGACAGAGCTGTTCATAGCTGAGAGCACTATCTCAGCCAGCTGAGGGTTACTTACCCAGAGTTTCCTTATTGTGCACTCTCACACTGCACTGGCGGCTGAACGTCGCTCTGCGTTTGAAAACTTTAGGATTAGAATGGACAAGGAGGGGGAAATGGCTCAAGGGAGGTTTGGGGAGAGAATCCAACAGGCTGCTACTAATTTTGGTGATTTCATTTGGTAAGACCCTCCCAGGACTTTGGAAATTGAGGTGTTTTGCAGGGTTTGGTGGATGAGGCTCACCTACAGCAGAGTGGGATGCTGTGCATTCCCACATCCCTTTCCACCGCCACGACACAACACACCAGTGTTGATGTACGGACATGGCAGYGTGTGATGCACCCCATGATGAGATTCCAATCCTGGCTGGAATAAAAGGACATGATTTGGGGGTGAATGGGGATGTTGGGGCTGGGCTCCTGCTCCCCAGCCCCTTGGGCTTCACTCGGCAGCAGCGTCTCGCGGAGGCTTTGTTTATTTGTTCCACGATTACGTGTATGAGCTTCCAGAAKTTATGAGATCAGAGGTCAAGTGAAAGGTCGCAGTTCACAGGTCAAGTGAGAGGCTAAAATTTGTGAAACCAAGGAAATGACAGGACAGTGCCAAGTGAAAGGTCAAAAGTCAAGTGAAGGGTTCAGCGTGGATGAAAGTGAGCAGCCTGAGTGCYGGCCAGACCACACACCCAATGGGATCCATTCTGACATCCGCAGCATCAAAATGCAGCCTGAGTTTAATTCCCTGGCATAAACTGGGGCAGGAGATGGGCTGAGCAGGCATCACCCAGATCAGGCTCCAGTGCTGGCTCTGGTGGTGCCATTTCAGGTTAACTGAGGTTGATTTCGTCTTAGGCTTAGATGGGTATTGACAGCGATGAATTTTGAACTTTTCCCACAAAATTTTCATCAGGATGGGACAAGAATTAGATCCTCATTCTTGCTGATAGCTCTAGATTTATTTCTCTAGGATGAGTCAGAGTTGGTTTGTCCTCCCCATTTCTTTCCCCKTATTTACATGCAAAATCGGTCTTGTATGTATGTAGACCAGATCAATCAAGATCACTGTTCCACACTTAAACCCTGTTGCATCAGAGAACAGTAATTTACATTTGATTCCCATTTCAGCATACTTCCCTAACAGCAGCTTGAGTCAGCAGGGCACACGCTCACTGCAAGCTTCTGTTTGTCCATTAGCGTTGTAAAATTGCTTGTGCAAAGGTATCCTATGTGCTTTTATTTTTTAATATAAAAAATTATGTAGAAAAAAATATAGAAATATATATTAGAATATAGAAAAAAATTCAGGGCTCGTCAAGACATCACTTTATCTAAAACAGCTACTTTTAGCCTCGATGCTGTTTTGAGATGGCTTTTGTCCTGATGAGTTTAAATGAGCCAAGAAATCCTCATGAAACGAGAAAAAGAAAAAATAAAAGGAAAAATTGTATCATCCTTCCTTTCTTCCTGTCATCCCTTTCTTCAGAAAGACTTCAAACAAAACAGCGTAGCCTGTTTTTTAACACAGGACATTGACCAATTAGTGGAACACAGTTAATATTGGCACCACCTTCTAATGGTGTGAAGGATCATTGCAGTGATCAGGCTCCTTACTAAGAAAATTGAGAGGCCTTCTTTCCCTTCCTAAACTGCTTCCTTGCTTSATGATAAGCCATGGTCCCCAGTGGCATGATTCCTGGAATTTGTCTTCCATTTATCTTCTGTTAAATTGCACCCCTGAGAAGGGGACTCATCTCCTGGTCAGAAAAAAAAGAGGAAAACAACAGTTGGGACAGCAGGGGAATGCAAATCAGGGCTTCAGTTCCTTGAGTTGATAGTCCTCAAAATGCTTTATCTTGCCTACACCAGTTGCATCCTTTCTAGATTAAATTTCAACCTCTCAGTGTTTGTCCAGCTTCCCACCCCCCTTCAGAAAAAGTGGGATGTGGAGTGAAACATTGTGTGCTTGATAAGGGAGATGTAGATCTTAATGCCAGCACGTCTACTCACAGRCTTCCTAGAAAATGGGCATTTATGCTGATTAACCGCAGCTGCAGAGACGTTGGATAACCTCTGAAAATCCCTTCCAASCCAGGCCATWCTATGATTCTATGAAAARGAGGTTAAAAATTGCAAAAGGTCTRGTYTTTGATTTAAACCCAGCTCCAGAGGAGGATTTAGATGCTGYAGAGCTGAGGTCCCCAACATCTAATCCTTCATCATCTGGCTCCAGCAATGGCTTTCCAGTAGCTAYGTAGGAGTAATCTACTCCTTTGAGCAAAGTGTTCCTCCCACCACCTTCAGGCCCTCCCAGGTGCCCCCAGTCAGGATCTGCAAAACCATSAGGCTCTACCCATCTAAATTCACCATCAGGGGCCACAATGACATGAGTGATATGTTAAATCCCTCTCCCCTGCCTCCCAAAGTTAAAGGATTAAATTGCTTTAAAGCACTTTGATTTTATTAATTTCACTTTTTTTTTCCCCCATGGGGAACACAGTCATCTGCTGTCTGGAGTTCTCCCCCTCCAAATTACACGGAATGTTATGTATTCTAAGGAGTCTTGTCTTGTTGGGAATTAGAGTGAATCACAACACTGTTCCCATTAGCTGCACATTTGTTATCTGCCTTGCACGGTTCCCAGCAGTGTGGGGACAGTTTGTTGAGTGGCATGTTAATACCATTTATTTTTTTAAGCCTAACCAGGGGTATAAAATTCCTCGTCAAAATTCTGTCACRTTCTCTGGGCGCTGGTAAATGAGTATCTCCTTACAACTGTTTTCTTTCTAGCAGAGGAGCCTAAGCTGGTGTATACACGTAGGAGTGTTCAGTGTTCCCTGGGAAATGGGGCTGACAGAGAAACCTCTGAAGTCATCTAAGGCCAAATTCTTTCCACAGAAATCTGTATGTATGGGACCCACTGAACTTGCACATGTGTATCTGAGGGYAGATTTTGACCCTAGGTAAGCAAACAGCAACGACCAATGAGTTGTTTACTTTTCCTAAGTTTTTGCCTTTCCTGGTTATTCATATTACTCTCATAAATTTTTTTTTTGAGCTACACTTTCAAAACTCAAGGCTCCAGGCCCCAGAGGATGAAATACAGCAGCCCAATTACACACAACCAGAGTCAGGCTCTAGAAGTCAGGAATTTTTGAAAGACATGGACAATATTTAGAGAGCTGGTTAATATTAATTCCTTGGGGAGCTGTAAGTCTGGCCATTAATAGGCTTGGAGTGATAAAAATGGCAATATGGTGTGYACGTATAGATGATATTGTCAAAAAGAAGCAATTAGCAGCACAGAAAGCACAGGCACATATGGTGAGCAGGTTGAAATGAGAAATACTGCCAGCAACAGAGTGATAACAGAGYTAATGGCAAAAGAAGAATGAAACAGTAGCACGATTTTTTTCCTCAGCTAAACAGAGCGAGGATTTTTTTCATCCAAACAGATTTTCTTTCTCATTCTCTCTGGCTGTTGCTAAGGTCCCRAGTCAAGACATCAGACAAATGCTTCTTGTCTACCTTCCCACACGTATTTGACTGAGACTAGAGRATGTGATTGTTTGCTGGAGGATCTCTCAGAAATTGGGGTTGAAAGCCATGATCTGAGTCTCTCTGGAGTCAGCAGAAAAACTGGAAATGACATCCCAATCTGAGGCATCCCCCCCCACTCAGGTCTGACTTGTCAAGTGTTTTAAATTGGCCAAATATTATGTTCCCTCCCAACTCTTCTAATCTTGGCAGAGGGGTATTTGAGCCCAGACTCGCAGACTGACGGGCTCTGAGATAATGATTTCAGCGTGTGTCCAGCAGGTTCTGGAGGATGCTGTGCACAGAGCCCACTCTGATGTTACAGATAATCGACTGACTTATCTCCCAAGTGCATCCAGTGCCTCTTACAGCTGCATCTTTATCTCATTATGCTCTTTTAGGGTTAAAAACCAGGAGTTTGCAGGGCGGCTGAAATGCTCGCTGTATCCTTGGGTGGGGACAGTTATCATAAACACAGCCCTGMCAGCCTTTGAGCTGAGTGAGAGCTTTTGCATTTTGGCTTTGGAAAGGTACACACCTGTCACTCTAAAATGGAGCAGATGGGTTATAATCTTATCTGCTCGCCCTGGATTTGTTGTCAGAAGGAAGTGAGGTAAGGGCAAGTGGTAAATGCAGTGAGGTTTATCTGCTCTGTGGGCCACGCTTTTTCCTCAATGCACTGACTAAAGAAATTGGTGAAGGGGAACGTTTTGGCTTCCCCTGAACAGTTATGTTCTCAATTCTTATCTATGTTGTTGAATAAATAATTGATATTGTAGGGACAAAAGAYCCTGAAAACAAACTGGCCCCGTCTGACAGTTTCTTGTCATTCAAAACCCTATTTTGATGGYTTTTCTTATTCTCACTRGAGCTTTGGCCTGTTCACTCCACTRAAGCTACTGAAAACTTCAGTATTTGTGAAATATTTTGGCAAGACCCCTGCCTAAGACAGTGCCATTCTCTTCCTCTGTACAAACCTCGTGAGAAAAACCCATGCACCCTGTGCCAGTGCTGGTAAATAATGGCTTTTTATTAGTATGAGCTGCTGCTCTGTCCCATTGCATTATTACTTTTTCTCTTCTTCTTACTAATTAYTAAAAGTTGGTTGCACAGATAGTACAATTTTAATGGTATTGGTGTAATAAAAAGAAGACTGTAGTAGATACTTGCCCTTCTCTGCCTCTGGAATTGTCTGGTCGTCCATGTGGTGTGTGAGAACTASTCATGCTTTCCTAAAGATTTTGTCTTCTAAAAATTGCACATAACTTTAGAGATCTAGGCCTGATTATAGGGTCAGCAAAGGAAAGGATAATCACTCAAGCTTCAGTGGGCCTAATCACTCCCTGTGGAGTGATAATTATTGTCCTTCACCACTTAAGAGTGCAGGCAGTGTCTGCTCTGGCACATTGCTTTGCTTGCTTCCTGCCCTCTATTAGAATATTAAATCCTCCAACTGGCAAAGCATTTTGACTCTCTAGGATTTAAAAAAAAAAAAAAAAAGAGAAAAGAAAAGAAAAAAGATGCTGACCATTGGAGCAGAGCATTGAGATATTCACACAATAAAACATGTCACCTTATATATCACACACTGAGAGAAGCATCAGGAAAGTTTCCAGCATGAAAACTACTGAAAGCTATGTCAAATATGGGCATTTATCATTTGTATATAGAAAACAGGAAATTATTTGGCCCATCTCATCCCAGATGGAATGTGGAAGACAAATCCAGGACGGCAGAGCATAATTATTTACAACTCAGCAAATGAAAACCTGCACACCACTACYGAAAGCAGGCCAGGAAATAGCTAAAATATCAAAATGATCTGAAAAGGAACAGAAGGTGCCAAAAGGTTGAGAGCTTGTTAAAAATTGACCTGCACTCAAGGGCTTCGTAAAAAAATCGAGAAAGGATTGGAGTAAGTTTGGGAGAGCTAGAGGAAAATGTAAACCAGTTTCCCTTYTTGGCAATTGGAAAAGAGTGGATAAAGCTGGAATTTGTATTTTTTTAATCTACTGGAAATATTAGATATCYTATTAATGTGTTTATACCTAGATTCAGTTGCACAAAAATGGCATTAGCACCCCACAAGATGGGAATACTTGTACACTGGAGGTGATGCTCATATCCCAAGAATCTGCCATCTCATGGTTTTGGGGCTAMTCTAAGGGCCACTGGAGCCAAAATAGGTCTTTCAGAGGGATTTGGGTCAAACTCTTTCATTCTATGTTTATGTAATTACAAAGATCTTATGTCAGGAGCAGTTCAATAATGGGAGAACACAAGCCAAAGTTTTCACAAATTCTTTCTACTTCCTATTTAGAGGAGATCTATCCCTCTCCAGTCCCAGCTCCACTTTTGGCATTTTGCTCCATCCTACAATATTGCTGTAGGATGTTGTCTGATTTCTCCAGTTCCTGCAGGATCGGTCTCCCAGCATTTAAACATGGCTCCCAAGAAAAYGCTGGTTGTGGTTTGCTCGTAGAATTCTTTGGAAAGGGAGCAAATAACAAAGCTGAGCTGACGTACTACAAAAATGTCAATTATGCTTCCCAAAAATCTCACAGCTGAGAAACAGTCTTGACATGGCACAATGGGAGAGGTGTCACCTCACTAGGATGAAAATAAGGTTGCTGGTATGAGCAGATGTGGAATAATCCCGGAGATTTTCATGCTTGAGTTAGGAACAAAAAACCTAGGAGAAGGTTCAGGGTGGGATTCACTTTTGGAAAAAAGGCAMTGAGAACTGTTAGGAAACGCCCCAAAAGTTTTAAAAATGGATGCTTAAAGTTGGGCTCCCATTCCTGTATTTAGAGTTCTGGATAAGCTTGCTCTGGTTTAAAAATATCCTGGCACTGGGGATCACCATTCCCAATGAAAAAACCCTTCCCACCACATTTTAATGAAAAACTAAAACTTAGAAACTAGACCGTGTCTTTCACAAAGAGGAATCCTTAAAAGAAAGACTTACTCAGCAAAGCAACTGCTGGAGCTGCAAAATGACCTTAGGAATCCACAAACTGCAAGTAAATATTTATTGCCGTTAAATCGTTGGCCCCGAAAGCGAGCGCTCGTGTTCTGGCCAGGCCGTGTGGAAACTGAGTTCATGCACATGTTGTCAGCCACGGGCCCTGCACCACATCATCAATCTGAGATAAGCACTGGGGAGGAAGGGGCTGGGTGTGCGGGGAGGCTGCRCGCTCGGCCCCGCCGCGCGAAGGGGAAGGTGGTGTAACAACRGAGAAATGGAGTGGGTGTTGTGGAAAACAGCCGAGCTCCAGCAGCAGGGAAATGTGCAGTAAAATTTCTCTTCTTGTTCTACCCACTGTGAAAGACTGCTGCAAAAAAAGATAAATATTGCTTGGGGTTTTTTTTTTTTGGTACAAATATCTGTTTTTATGGCGCCCACTGTTACACTTCAATGAGCACATCCTCCTCTGAAGGGCCAGAGCAACATCTCCTAAAACTTCAGTTATGTCCTCACCACCTTTCCCCTCGTTATTCACACACTTATGAGACACACTATATTCAAACACTATATTCTCTTAGTTCTGTCATTAATGGATAAGCTTCACATATGTATTATAGATAACTTTAAAAGTGTAATAGAGTTTTTGAAGTTATTTCATCCGACTGTGAGTCTGTTGATTGCCACCTTTTAATGAGCAACTGGAAGAACCAATATCACTGTCAAACTCACTGAGTACAAGATTTAAAAAAATAAAAAAAAAAGGAGGGAAGAATTGGACTAAGATCACCATGAACTTTTGGAGTTTCCTCATAATTTTCAGGAATTTGACTCAAAATCAATTAAATCAGAGGCTGCAGTTTTGTCAAAGCCAAAAACATATCTCTGCAGTACTAAATCACCTTTGTTCTGAGTTAAAGCGATTTGTTATGTTATCTAGGAATGAACAGGCCATTTTGGTGGAAGATGATGTAGAACATATATTTACTGTTTAAGGAGTTTTAAAGACAAGGAGGTGGCTTTGGACTTCAGTCTGAGGAAAATGGAAGAGGACAGTCTTGTACTTGTAACAATARTAATATATTTAGGAATTGTTTCTTATATTTCATGAAAGTGTTGGGGGCTGAAGCCAAGTCAAGTGTTCCAATCAGAATCACGATCTGTGCATGTGGGCAGCACTTTCTGTGCACTTTTCAAACCTCTCTGATGCTCGTGGGAGACTCAACTGAGTGAATGAGGGATTCAACAGTAAATGGAAAACTGAGTTTTCCTGCTCTACTACTACTTCTGCTTTTTCATCTCTGGCTGGTGTCATGACCATGCACTAATTTCCGTGGGTATCTGTTCTCTGTCATTATTAAGTCTTTCTGGTGTTTTAATATCCATTTCCCATGAATTCCTCATCAAAATGAGTATTTTTACAACTGTATTTTTTTGACCAAAAATCATTATTCTTTGCTCATACAAAACCTATTAAGGATTCCTTACGTGACAGACCACTGCTAGGAGAAGAAAGGGATTTTTCCTGAGCTACCACAGGAGAAGTATTTGCACAATTGYTCCTAATCTGTTGGTGTGTAATCTGCCATTTGCTGTGGCTCTTTCCTCCATCAGCCTGAATTATTAATATTGCCTGCTGGCCAAGGCAAACACTATTCCAAACATCTCTGGAGGCSTAATTCAGGCTTTTCTAACTTGTCCATTTTGGAGTTGAGAATTTTAAACAGTTTAATCTAATAAAAAATAAAAGGAGGGAAAGGGCTTGCCCTCATTTYGGTGAGAACTGAGTCTGGCCCTAACCCCACTCAATAATTATTTCCTAGTTTTTCTTAACAAGGGCTTTACAGGTTGCCCCCCATGATCAATATTTGCTGCAAGGAAGGAGTTCAAGGCTGGAAAGTTGCAATCTGAGACGATGTATTCATTGCCATTGTGATTGGTCAGGGATAAAAGCTGCTGGAATACAAAACCCTTTTGAGTCCTAACTACAGTGCTGAACGCTATAATTATTTTAAAAAATACATATCCTGGCTCTGCTTAGAAGCCTGTTTGCTATAATTCACCCCTGTGTTAATAACCTCCTAACATATATGAATGTATGCTAAAATGGGTTTTAAACTACTAGATTTATGGCTTGGCAGACTGGTAAATGCACAATTATAGTTCATAATAGGTAGGTATCTGCTGTCCATTGATTTTTCTCTTGTTCTATTTCCTTCCAGAGTGATGTCATTAGGCATTGCAGGGATGACTAATATTCCCAAGGAATGACATTCACGTGCCAGAATGCCACATGTCGGCGTTCCCGTACGGGGTCCGGCACCTTCTACCATAAGATTCCAAAAAAAAAAAAAAAAAAAAACCGCCCAAAGAATTCCCGCTGCAGCAAAGCCTGAGCCTCACCAGATCTGGGGTGGATTGGCAGCATAGAGGCAATTCAGCTTGGGGAAAAAAAAAAAAAGAAAAAAAAAGAGAGAGTAAACCACAAAAGCTGTTTAGGAGCTCTGGATATCTTTCTAATCAGATCGCTGGGAGTGCGTTTGGACTTGTATCTATTCATTCTGCGGTGACGGAAGTAAAGGAACTATCCAGTGAGCTATCTGGTTTTCCCAGAATTGTTTGTACTGCTGACCTTTGTATCTACTCATTTATCCTAATTGTTTTTAGCTGTTTGAGGAAGAATCTCAGATGAGAAAAGCAACTCAGTATGTATCAGAGATCCTATCTCCCGCAACTTTTGTTTTAATTTAAAGCAGACCCGGCATCATTTTGTGCGTCGGTTGCGTAGTGCCAAAAGCAGGAATTTGTTGTGGGATTTTTTAATAAAATCGCAGGCCCAAGACAGAGGTCCCTGGACACAGGGAGTGTGAGCTGGGGGTGGGGTTGCTTAGACGCCTCTTGCCCAAACGCATTTCCTGATGTTCCCTGGCTGGGACAGCTTTTGATGTGGTGCTTTGTTGTGGGAGAGTGGGGAGCACMACTTTGGGGAGGTGGCCAAGCTGGCTTCGTCAGCTTTGCCTGAGTCCAAGATAGGGGAAACGCACTGCCAGACTGTTATAGCGGGAAATCTGGCTCTTGATATCCATAAAACTCYCTCTCCAAGTGGAATTTCCCAGATTAAATGAGAATATAGAGTTTTCTCCCTGTGCCTTGTATGAAATTGAAGTTGGGCAGGCTTTACTTCTTCCGGGGGATGTATTAAATCTGTAATAGCAGTGTTTTTCTTCCTTCTTCCATCAAATCCCCATCTCTTGGAAGGGAGTGGGAGGCTTGTGACATATACAAAGTGTTTGTTGATGGTTGCTAGAAAAGAATCTGGGTTATCCAATAAACGTGCCCCAAAGTTCCAGCTCGTGGGCAGCTTAGGTTCAAACAGTAGCCCCAAATTCTGCGTGGAACAGCAGAGTGATATGCAAAAGCTCACCCTGAGTATATCACTTTGCTTGAGAATTCCTGCATTTGCTGCTAATGCAAGGGGCAGCCTTTGAACTCTAATCTGGTGTCTCCGGAGTGGTTCATAACCGAAGGCGCTCCTTTCATCGTAACAGGGTGACAGTGATCCRGACTCGCCGAGCGTTTGGTACAGTCCCAAAGAAGGATAATAAACCAGATAATGCCATGGGCTTTGCATTTCTGAGAGTAGCAGCCCTTTGCACGGATGGGGCAGGGATCCTGACTGGCAACTTCCTCCTGATACAAAGAGCTATTGGTGTCATCGTCATGCATGAAGAAATGGGAATATCGTTGTCTTGTAAACAAGGGAAAATGATTTTTTTTTTCCCTCAGTTTGTGCACTAAGCCACCAGCTCAACCATTTTTGAGCATTTTTGAAGGCAGAGCAGGATCAGAGAGCAAAGTGTGTGCTTTTACACTGCTGCAAAGCCATCACCTGTAAGGAATATTTTACCTGTTTAAGCAACCAGGTTATCCGTGATTATTCTCACCAAGTGTGCTCATTAAGTAAGATATTAATCTTAACCACCCAGGATCTAGGCAAGCTGTATGTTTCTAAYACTTAGTGGAATTCACCTTGAAGAATCAGAAAATATTATGGCATCACCTRTTTTTTCTCTCCATAACAAACACAGTTCCATCTCCTTTTGCAAAGGAGTTTTTTTGCCTTGGTTCTGGTAGAAGTGGTCTCACCTTTCTCTTGGCCAGGATCTGCAGAGCTCCTGAGAAGCTGCTCAGCTGCACCTTGTGCTAGAGACCAAGTAACACTCAACATGGGGAAAATACTGAGATTTTGGAGTTCTATGAAAGACCTCAGTTTGGTTTTATACACCACCAGCAGTTTTTCCTCATCCCTTTAAAGGGGTGCATCCTTTCTGCTTCTATTAAAAAAATATTGCGACCTCAGTGTTTAGTTGGGTAAGACAAAATTTCTCCATAATAATGTTAATTTTTTATTCAGTTTTTATGGTCCCTCAACTTGATTACGAAGACAATAATGTAATTTGAAAAACCTTCCTATTTTATTTCAGCTTCAGCAGTGCTACTAAAYGTGGGTGTAGATAAATGACCACAGGAAAACTTCACAAAATTACTGTTTACACATAATCTGACAAYGAGCCATAATTTGATTGCTAAAAAAATCATTTTGTGTACCTCTGCCCCTATTCTGCTGGATAATGAAAATTTATATCTATGTTTCAGACATCTGGGGAGGATGTGACAGCTTTGGGGCTGAATGAAAGATTATGCCACAGTGACCCCTGTCAGCATTTCCTCACGGACTGGTTACCCGAAACCCAGCAGCATTTAGGCTACTTCTTTTTCCTTTTACTCTTCTCATCTATTTTTCTTTTTCACCCCTTTTAAAAAAAAGTGGTTTTTGCCTTCTGTTTATTATTCTCTTTTTTCTTTTTCTCTTACTTTTTCTCCTTCTCTTTATTTTTCTTTTTTCTCATTCTCTATCCTTTTCTTCTTTTCATTTATTTACTCTTTTCCCCTCTCTTATTCTTTTTCACCAGAGCAGTCTCTCATTTTATTTTGGAAGGTTAATGACACTGTAAATCTAATAGGCCATTTTAGTGCCATCATGTGGGTATTAAAAGTCATGTGACTGGTCAGGATCCCATATGGAGTGTTTTGGGGTTGTCTTGCACAGGAATGGCCAGGCCCTTAGATGGCTGTAAGAGCTGGGTATGTTTTCAATTACTTTCTAGGACAGATCTGCTTTGAAATTAATTTGAAGCCTTTGCCTATGGTTGCATTTGCCACCTCTCTCAGATTTTCCTTAGTAAACTCTCATGTATCAAATTCACCTTTGATTCTCTCTAGAGATAACCTGTGCTGTTTAATTTATTTATGCCTCAGGACTGAGAACAAACATCTTTTTGTGCTTGAGGTGCACAAATGGATCAGAAAAGGAGGATTTTCCCCACGTTGTGTATTCCTCTGTCTGTCTCAGCACAGAGGTTTACCAGGCTCCTTGTGCTCTTCTTTTTGTCCCCAAATCAGTGTAGATCCCATGTGCCACAATGGGAATACCCCTTAAAGACCTCAGTGCTTCCCAGTTCCACTGGTGGAGACATTTAAGGTTTTGTGGGTTGTACGTGGGCCCTGAAAGCAGGAGGGAAATCACACAGACAGGTGGATAGGTGGGAAACAGGTAAAAAAATGGCAGGTAGAGGATGCTGAGAGCATCCTGTGGAGAGAGAGGAGGGCTGAAGATCATGTTGGGATCTGCTGTGAGTCCTCATTTGGCGCAGACAAGTGTAGACCCAGGTTTGCTCTCGTGTGCACAAAGTACATCCAGATGTTTCCAAAAACTGACAGATTTTATTTGGGGATTTGGATGCCAAGGCTCAGCTTCAAAACTTCTGTTTTGCTCTTGCCAGTGGCAAAATATTGGGATTGAAGATATTTTGGATTTATTGGGTTCATTTGATTCACAGACATGTTCAAAAGTGGGGGYTTTTCTTCATAAATGTCCATTTTGTTAAATCTTTCTGTCTGCCACAAAAAATTTCCACTAAGCTCCACCAAAATTTGTTTACTTTGGGAGGAGATTCTCCTGAAGCACAAGGATGATATAGAGTTCAAAAATGTGAATGATGTGGTAAYGAAGAGAACTCCCTGATGCCTCGTACATTGGGATGTTTCAAAGAGCAGTGACTGTATCGCTTCCCATGGAYGCGGCTCCAGGAAATGAATAATGCTCAGGAATGGCCAGGGATGAGCCTGCAAAGATTCACCCATCTCCTTCCCTCCTTTGCTTCTCCCCTTCCACCTCACATTCGTAATTCTAAAATACATTTTTCTATGGGAAAGAAGAGTTTGGAGCCTGGGGAGTGGGRTGGTTTCCGAGCTCTCTGAGCAGCCCCGCTGTTCTTCGCTTTCTGTTTCCTCTTTGAGTGGGTGGATACATGGCGGATCTAAGGAGGGTTAACTCCAGATCTCAAACACTCCTGACACAGGAATTTCTGAATCACCTTTCCCTAGCAGGCCTACCCAACCTATCTGAGAGGTTATTCAGCAAACCTGCAGCTGGAAGAGACAATTTGTCTGTAACGTGGCAAATCTTTTCTCTTGCAACCTCCGCTGACCCCAAAGGCAGACAAGGCCAGGCTCATTCCAACATGGAATGGGTGAGTCCATCCATCAGGGAAGCCAGAATRGATGTCCTGCTGCCCACACAGCTCAAGGTGCCTGCTGAAAAGCTGGCTTTGAGCTCAGCCAGCATCAATGAATGGCAAAGGTCCTGATGCTGCCCTTATCAGGTCTCCGGCGGAGTGTCCCACGGCTCCCAGGGGACCGCGCAGACGGATTTCCTTTCCAGAAAAAACAAAGAGCGGAGACACGGGATATGTCCTGTGTCTCCCTGATATACTGCGGGATCACCCACATCAGACACAGCCTCAGCAAGGCACACACTCCAAAATAAGAGACCTGGAGGTCTCGGTTTTTATGGAAGAAGGGACACTGCTGCTGGAAGGCTCTGGGGTGGCTCTGGCTCAGCATCACTGTGACAATGCCATCTCTTCTGGTGGCTGTCCTCACTTAGCCCAAGCAGCTCTTGGCATCTGCTTTTATGTTGACTCCTCATCACTTGCCTGGAGCTGCTGCTTCYACCTCCAAAAGGTCCAAAAATTACAATTAAAATGAACATCCAGGTCATGGTGCCCTTTTGCCTTGAACCTACCCCTCACCTACCTTGATCCTGCCATAACTGSTCCTCCAGAGGCACAAATTGCATTGTTGTGGTGGTTCTGCAGTGCAAACACTACAAGTGCTCTGCTCTTTTTCGTGGTGTGCAATGTTTAAACCTTGATCTGCCATTCTTTCTATCATGTGCATAATATCTGTACTTTTTCAGCAGTGAGAGCAATGGTATCTCTTCACTGAGSCTTCCTGAAATCTTTTTAGTGGGWAGAAGTTCTCAGAGAAGGACAAGTGTCAGCAGTAATAGCTMCCTCCCCACACACCACACCTGTGAYGTGAAAAAAWTTAGCAATATCTGTCATAAAACCAGTGTATTCGAATGCTTATTTGTCGTTTTCTTTTAAAACTTTTATTTCTGCAATCTCTGTCAGAATGAATATCCCTCACTTTCACATTCACAGCCTGTGGTASCAAATTTCATCTTAGCACGACTTAAAATATTCACACTATCAGGTCCATAAGCATTACATCCACATTTTTTTTGGGAGGGAAAAATATCCAAGTTATAAACCATAGAAAAATAGGGCTTGTAATGAAAATGCTGACAGCACATTAACTGTCACTGGGCACTGCTATAAACAAGTGTTATGTTCRTGTGCAGGAGAGAAAATCCATGCAGGGCTGGGCTTCACCAACTTTGGGGACCAGCAGTGAGCAGTTACACAACATATTTATTTGTTTTTCATGGGGAGACACAGTACTGCAGTGCTGCATGGCAATGTGTTGCTAATTACCTAGTGCTACACTGGAATGGTGACTGGCTCTCTGGATGCCTCGATTTCCGAATTGGAATTCGGAAAGCCATCTGAAAATGAGAAAAAAAATCCATTTAATTGCTCTCTTAAACTGCAAAACAATTAATTGTTCAGTAAGCAGCGATCCATTGCCCATTTCATTTCTTAATCGGCTCCAACAGTTTTTTTTTTTGCACCAGGAACGTGGCATTTTAAGCCATACTAAATGTTTTAACTGTGCCTGTAAATTCAAATCTGTCTTTTTAAACTTTTCTCATTGCTTATTTGATGATTGAGAAGGGAGTTTCTGCTTCTTTGCCTAGAAATTGAGCCTAAGAATTTTTGGGGTGTTCTGAGGGTTTTTGAAGTCAGCTCCTGCCAAGGTCGGTCTGCTAACCCTGTAAACATTCCTCGTATTTTTGGGAAATCTCCTTGTGTTTCCACCCTCCTGTGGTGGCCAGCAGAAGGTGGGGTTGGTGTTGGGCTGAGAGCAGATGTGAGGTTGCCCCAGTCCTCCATCCTGGAGCTCTGTGGGATATTTCCAGTCCCATCTCCTGGCTGCGTGTTTCATGGCAAACATCTCCTGCTGAGAAAGGTGGTGGTTGGCTTTGTGTGCGAGCCTGGAGAGCAAAACCATTTACACACAGGTCATTTCCATTTTGGATTGTCAGAGCTGGCAGGAGGAGGAGGAATTTTAGGGAATCAAACAGCCACTCAGAGGGAAAGCTCATATTAAACAACACAAGGTGCACGGGGCAGTTGAGTAATTCTGTATTTACATGAACGTTGCAGCAAATGCCCTGTAATAACAACTCTTTTATTTTTTTTTTCTGAGCTCTTTAGGTTTTGCGTTATGAGAAAGTACGAAACATAAATCACACGGAGCTACTCCTGGCCTTAAGCCTTCAGGATGCATTTGTTTGAAATCAAGAGCCAAATTCCCTGGATCGGAGTAAACTGTTAGGTGCCAACTGGGGCGAAATGCCAGCCTTTGAACTCCTGCACATTATGGCTGATGTGATCCATATGCAGGACTTGAGTCGTGCTCCAAAGTGGTTTCTTTTAATTGATTTAGCAAATTAACAATATTAGGCCTTCTGTAGGATAGAAAGTACATTACTCACCCTGCCCTTGTATTACCCTGAAAGGAAATCTATTGTTCTTTTGTAATGAAATGGTATCACAAGGAAAAAAAAAGGTAGCAGTAGCAGGTAAAAGGAATCACATTCAGCTGTCAAGCATGTTTAATGAGGAATTTTAATTATGAGGCTGGAAATCAATGGGCATAACTTTAGCAATGAAGTCTTAAAGGGAAACTAAATTGCTTTCTATCTTGCAAAGTTTACTGAAGCAGCTTGACTGGCTGCCARGCATCATTGTTCTGAGAAAAGGAACTTGAGGAAATTGCAAGTCACACTGTAGCGTTTATTGTAGGCATATTCAACAACAAAAAAAAAGGAGGATTTCCATGGATTCATGTTTAATGGGCTCTTCCTAACTGATTCATCTTTGCCTTATGATTTTGTAGAGCCCTTGGTTTCGTGCACTGTATAAAACCTGTTCTTAGGAGAGCAYTGAGGAAAGTTTGCCCTGAAAACTGGTCGTTTATGATTCATAGAGGATAAAGATCATCTTATTTGTTCCTTATTCCTGGAGAACGTGGGCTGTGAGGAACAGCACAGCATAAACATTCCACACAGTGAGAACCCAAACCTGCAAAGCCAGAGCTATGAGAAACAAATGGTACTCAGGTCTCTGCAGCATTTGCTAACCAGGAGCTGTGGTGTTKTCTTCAGGATGCTCCTGTAAAGTCCTTTCAGTGCTTCCAGTGCCACTGGAGCCTCTGTAGTTTTGTCACTGCCCTGTTTTGTTTAAGCTGAGCCTTGTAGGGCCAAATCCAGTGGCTGCTGGAAACTGGACCCAAAAATCACCTGTGAGRCCAGGCTCAACCTCACAGCACAAAAACCAGCTCAGCCTTGTCTCCAGCTCTTTCTGGAGAAACTTTACAGCAGATTTAAGCCAAAATGCTTTATGGTACCACAAGAGGTGGTTTTGGAATGCCATGTTTCCGTCTCTGATTTAGGCATACCCTGTTTTCTCATTAAGCTCTGAGCGCTGCAGTTTCTCAGCGCTGAATCTTTGCTCCTGTAGCTGGTTGCTTCTCCTGCTTTTTGGGGTTGCTGCATTTTTCCCCTCTGTGGATTAAATCAGGGCACATCTCTGACTGCCCCACTCACCCTCGGAGCCCTCTCACCATGTGGGCACCCAGTGCTTGGGAATTAATGCTCTCAACATTTGGATATTGCAGCAAAGGGTGTTCAGCAAACCCTTAATACAGGTAGGAGAGAAGTAGTTTAAAACCAATGTAGCTGCCATTCCATAGGAATTCCAAGTCATAGATCACAGTTATTGGTATTTTAAAAGTGGCAGTRCCTGTTAAAGGCTGGCTATTCCCTAGAATGTAGAGGTATTTGGGCCTGCAGTGGGGACACAGCAGAGTGGAAGCTCTGAGCTCACTTGCCAATGCTCTGCCTGGCTTAACTGCTATCAGTCCCTCACTTTCATGGGGCTGAAATTCATGCAGCCCCAAAAGAAAGATAAATAAGAGCAAGTCACTTTTCACCCTCCAGACACAGGCCGAGGAAATTATTTCAAATAAAATATATCACCTCAAACAGGGGCAGRTGAAATAGTTTTCTACTGAAGTTGTTCTCCCAGTTGACAGAACAAATTACCAAATCTGCTCCACTGGATGTCTTAAATATCTTTTCCAAAGTCATAATTGCATTCAGCTCTTTGGCAAAAAYACTGAATTCTGTGTTTGTGGTATTTAGTGAGACCTAAAAATCTTCATGGTGAAAGATAAAAGTAGAATGTGAACTTCAGAGGAGTGTTTTGGACTGCTCCCTGAGGAGTAAGGGATGCTTCTCGCCTCTCTTCATTACCAAGAGCATCACTTCCAGCAGTCCTCCAATGAGCAAATTTCCCAAATGAATTGGTTGGTTTWGCCTCAGTGTCCAGAGCAGGGGACTAAATTTGTGAAGGTCCACAGCAAAACATGMAATTCAAACAAGAGAAGGATTCCTGGGCAGCTCAAAGCTTTCCTCTGCCCCTTTTACTTTAAGGCAATTTAGGGTCGTGTGTTTATGGTGAACATATTTGGCTTCCTCTATCTCTTGTGGGAGCCACTCATCTTGACTGCCAGTATATTTTTGATAAAATTGAKGTAGAGATGAAGCAGACTGTATTCCACAAGAAATCTCACCCACCGTATCTATAAATTCTCTCTCTCATCTCCTGTGAGTGTTGAATGAGCCTTCAGGTGTCCGGTGCTATTTCTCTTRTGGTGCTCCAAGAGGCCACAAGAGATTGAGTGGGGGCTGCAAAGCCCAGGAAATTTTACTATGGTCAAAAATAAAGTAAATCCTGCTCACCTCTCCCGTGCCTWCGCCCTTCAAAGGCAATCGTGTGTTTTCATCACCGATGCATTTTATACTCCCATGTTTATAGTGAATATAGGCATTCATGTGGCTTCAAAGAAAAGATCTTTCCTTTGAAAATGTTGAGATAGGTTGTTTTCAAGTATATGTGGGGTTTTTTTGGTCATATTGGGCAGCAAACCATTGATGTTTGCAGGCATGCAAGCAAGATTCAGACATCTGCATGTGGAAGAGTTGGGGACCAAGTGAGGAAAGGAAAAGAGAGCTTCTTATGGAGGTCTAAGAGTGGAATTATTTTTCAAACATATTTTCAATCGCTGAAGGAATGCTTGTTGCTAAATATTCTCATGCCAAGTGATGTCTGAGTCTGTAAGCTCATTTTAATGTCAKCTGTGGGGCCTGTTACTTCATTTTTCCTGGATCATTCCAACCTTCTATGCACAGCCAGGGGCTGCTGTGGAAATACCACGGCCAGTGTGGTGCAAGTACACAGCCAAATACCAAGTCATTGGGTTAAGGACTGGTTCTCCTAAGGATTTAGTAACTGTCTTGTCTTTTCCCAGCATTTCTCGACCTCTCTGTTKCTTGTACTCCCACAGAAATATGTATTTTGTATAGATAGACCTTTATTTTCCAGTGTATTCACTTGTTGATGGGTCTGTTCTGTGTCTATTCTGCCCTTCTTGGCAATTTTGCTGAAACCCACAAAATCCATTCCAGCCTGTGCCATCAACCAAAATCCTCATCAATTTTTCAATGAATTTCTAATGCTATCAGAGGGTTAATATATGAGATGATCCCAGTGTTGTGTCAGAGGAAAACCTTTCGAGCAGGGGATGGATGTACGGCGTGGTGTGGCGTATAAATCATTTTCAAATTAGTATTCTGCACATCTGGAGAAGAGTACATTTGTGTGCCTGCATAAATTGCCTGCGAACACATTTCAAAACCCTACGCTTAATCTTAGCAATGAACATTTCAAAAAGTAAATTAATATCTTCAAGGAGAAGAAATACAGTATATTAAGCAGAAGCCCACTGGAAACTGTATAGTTAAGAATCTGTCAGCCTTTCCATTATAAGCTCTGTTTTTTGAGGGGTTTATAACTCAGTTATAAAATTTCACACTGGGCTAAAGGTTGGCACGTATCRCCTCACTTTGGCAGGGTGACATTTTATTAGCTCTGAAGGAGTTTTGGATCCCACGTCAATGGGATATTATTTTAAACCACAGAAATGAAGTTTAAATAACTTGGGGGATGGCAGAGCTGTGGGAAGGTGAGAGGAGCAGGAGTGAAGCCCAAAGTGATGCTGTTGACTCTCAGATCCTGTCGAGGTGACGCCAGAGGTGCCAGGGCTGAGGTCGGGATCGCGCCTCAGCCCCGAGGCCAAATTTCCTTCCTTTTGGCCCTTCCCCTTAATGTGCCTTTAATTCACATCTTTATGGTTAAATGTATATTGTGCTGAGGTTACAGGTCCAGCTGGTGGTTTATAAATTAGGTTAATTAATATTGCAATAGTACTTTCTGAGTGTGGGAGTATGTTTGTGGGTGGATGTGTGTGTGTGCAGGCAAGAGCGCTCCTTGGAAACAGAAACAGGATTAAAGTGTCTGCGGGAATTGTAAATTTATTGTGTAAATAGCTTTATGATTTGTTGTGTGTTTGGATTAATGCAATATATATCCATTTTAAACATTGATCTTTAAGCGAGTAACGTAATAAATCTGAATATTCCTTCAAATTACTGTTTACACTRGCCGTGCTATAGATTAAAAGAGACAGTGTTGCCTTTATAAATTTAGTTGTAGGGTACATGGGTGTGTATAAATACTTCTGTTTCCAATTATACCAAACAATGATGATAAACTGTTGTGAGTTGTATGGACAATTGTACACAGCCTGAGTCAGGAGRGGGACGATGCCGGGCAGTGACCGATGCACACATGGCACAGGGGGTGGGAGGTGACCATTGTTTAGGTCAGGAAATGTGTAAACAGGCACCTAGAATAAATTCTGTGAAGGTATTGAAATGAAGATACAGTTCCTTCCCAGCTGTGATGCTTCTAAAAGGGGGAMCTGTGTCAAAAATGGAAATGGGGTYGTTTGGTTTYTATTTACAGCAGTTTTAATGGTTTGTAGATGGTGTTCAGGAAAATGCATTAGGTACCCCTTGGCACTGGGTTGCTTTTGGTTTTCCATATCCAAGGCTGCTGGTGGTGCTGGTTTTTATGTTCTGTAGATCATGGTGATCAGACTAAATTTGGCAATTGGGCAGCACCTCGGAAGGGATATTGGCTGTCTCTGTGACCCCTTAAAAATGCCTTTGCACCAAACACTGTGGCTTTAAACAGGGAGTTAACACAAGCCAGAGTTCATAAGCATGGAAGTGCATTTCAGGAGATAAAKACATGGGCTTAGTTTTAATTTTGATCTTTAAAGAGAAAATCTGTGGCCACCAGAGGCTCTCTGAAGAGACAGCTGGCCCTTAGTGCCCAGGGATGGTCTGTGCTCACAGGCTGTCTGTTCCCAGGCAGGTTCTTCCCTTTCTGATTCACTRGGCAGCTGTACCACAGCTGGGGGATGTGGATTTTCCTGGTCTGGAACAATAGTTTAGGGTGTCACAGCTGAGGGAACGACTTGGTGTTGTTGCAGATGTCCTATGGTGTCGTCTCAAGTACACAAAGTCAGCTTCCAAACAATGCATCTAAAAAACAAATCCATGAAAATCTTCTTCAGATGGGGCAGGGAACAGTTTTGTGTCCTTTATAGGCAAAAAATTAAATTGTTTTTTGAAGAGTTTCTGTTTTTYGACAACTCAGGGAAAGTGTGGTTGGGTTCTCTCACCCCAAATCCATTCTTTGTATGAACCCTGGAGAAGAGCTGACCCTTCTGGCAGCACCTGGTGGGGGGTTACATTGATGAGAGCTGGCCCTACATTAATCAAATGCTSCAGTTCTAAAACTCAGGAAGGAGTGATCACAATTTGGCCCTCTTCCTTCTTTTTCCTTCTTTGTTATCCTTCCTCTTTCACATTATTATTTCTAAGAGAAACAACGAAAAAAAGCCATGATCATGATAAATTATAGGAAGCTGGCAGCAGCAGTAATTAACAGGTAATTATCAATAAACAATTTAACCACAAAAACTTGGATCCCACCTACCACTTGTCAACAATAAAGTCATGGAGGCTCCACAGGCCACTGGACAAACAGTCCACGGGGAGCAGGGCAGGCGCTGTTAGTGCAAATAAACAACCCTGTGCCGGGAGGCTAAACAAAAGCACAGCACAGAGGGACTGCAGGGAAGAAAAAGCTCCCTCGGCAGAAAGAAACAACAAAAAACCCAACAGTAGTTACAGTTTGAAGAGCCAACYTCAAACCGCTCGCAGTTTATTGCAGCCCCAAATAAGTATCCCATAAACARCAGTCAAAGCCCGGCGTTTGGTGTCTTAAAAAAAAAAAATCTCTTTGAAAGTGGGAAAAGAAAAGGCATTTTGGGGGAGGTAAGAGCTGGAGAGAGAGAAAACATTGTTATATCAACTGGTTGACTGCGTTTTTGTGATGCTGAGGCGAGAGGAGATGTGTGGGGCAGCCAGGTGTATTCCAAAAGGGTCCCTCTGGTTTGTGTGCAGATGTGCTCGGTCAAATGTCCTTCCATCCTCTCCCTGAGAATCAGGAGAGGGTTTTTAGGTGACTTCCAAAGAGGTAAAGCCATCCCCTTCTCACACATGCAAGAAGGGTTCCTTTTCTCTCCCTTTTTCACAGAATTATCACCTTAAGGACCTTGGAGGAGTAAAATCCATGTTCACACCACTGTACCTGCTAATGATCTTCATCTCGCATTCCTACATTGGGACTAAGGCCAATTTTCTGTTGAGGGGAGTCAGATAAGGACAGTAGAAAGAATTAATAATATATCGAACACAGAGTAAGCCTTTGTGAGTGAATGTAGTGTTGCAAATGAATGGAATGAAATTCAAGCACTTGGATTTGGGGGCTTTACAAATTGATATCAGAATCTTTGGTAGAAATGTGTTTATTACGTGTTAAATTTTATGTTAAACACCCGACATGAGCCAATCTTTGGATTTGCACTCAATAAGCCATGAACGGGCATCCTTCTGGAATGAAAGTATTTAGGGAGTGAGGATGGGTTAATGTGGAGCCTTTGTGGTGTTTCACTCCAAGAAAGTCCCGAGTCTGACCTGACTATCCCATCTCACCTGTGCTGACAGCCCCACCATACCCACCCCACAGACTCAGCCACCTCTGAGCCTCCCTCAGATGCTGCACTGAGTCTGCTTTTCCTTTAGATTGTCCAGTGCCTGCTGTTTTTTTCCTCAGGTTCTTCAGTCACTGCTGCTTTTTCTGCGATTTTCTTAGATTTTCTTAATCCCGATTTTTTTGGGGGAATCCTAGATCTTCTAACAAACCCTCATGCTGTGYCCCCCAGTAACTTAAAAGTAATTAGGCAAAAAGTAACGATTTTGGACATCTATCATTTAATTTGAAATTACATATGGATTTAATGGAGGGGGAGGAAATAGTGCTTTGAGAGATTAGTTCTTAAATTTTGATTTAAGAACTGAGTTATTAGCTGAAATAATATGAAGCGGGGCTGCTTTTTTTTGACCTTTCTAAAGTCTAGCCTAGTCAATTATTACAGCAGAGCAGGGAACCAGAGAACAGCTTTGAATCAGTCAGACCCAAACTGATTTAAGTTTGCATGGGGTCGAATAAGACATTAGTTAAAAATAACTAATGTATTCTTTGACCTCCATAATGAGAAAGGACATTTACAGGTTTTTCACTATACATCTGATCCTGTTTATTTCGTTTTGTGATTTAAGGATGGACTGGAYATTCTTATAGAGGTCTATATAATATAGTTGTTATTTTTTAAAGTTTCCTGCTCCAAGTATCCTTTCAGTTGTGCATTTTGTCCATCAGTTTATACCATGGCTGTATTTTGAGGCAAGATTGAATAAGAAATGCAACCACAGATCCCAGTGCTGGAAGGAGCAGGATGACTACATCTCCCACCTCCCTGCCTTAAGAGAAAACCCCAGGTTTGTGCCAATAAAACTGATTTATCATTATTTTCCAGATGGAATGARGCAGGAATTAGGGCTGGGAGATTCCTTCCCTCTGAGACTTTAAATATCTTGCTCTTCTCTTCTCTTCTCTGGGCACCTCTGTGTTGAGGTGAGTTGAGAACCTCACCCACAGCCCTGAGAGCTGGGGAGGCAGCTAAGGGCAGGTTAGTTCCCTGACCAGTGGGGAGAGTAATTTTTGCAAAATATTGGTGAAAACAGGAAAAAATGAAGCAGAAAAGAGAGCAAGGGGTGGAGAGAAGTGTGTGGAGAAAGGAGAAGGAAACGAGAGGGAAAGAAAAGGGGAAAGGAGGATTGATGGTAAAACAAACTCAACCTTACAGGAAGTTTTCTGCTAGTTGAAAAGGTCTCAGCTTTGGTTATGTCTTCAACCTTCACCTCTTCCTGAGCACAAGAAGAGAAAACAAAAGTTGTTTCCATTTTTAATGTAGATATCTCTCATTTCTGCACCCGAGTAATTCTCACTTTGGCCCTTCGGTGCGCAAAGGCTTGCTAACCCTGATTTATGCATCTGCCTTTTTTTTGTTGTATAACCTGAGAAGATGCCTTTATAACTGGTTCCTTCAGTGCTGTAAAGGAAACATTAGTATGTCAAGTTTGCAGAGAGTTTAAAATAGGCCAGCTGGCTGCTCAGAGCGCACAGCTTGAAATGGTCACTTCCATTTTCGGCTGAGCAGCGCTGCCGTCAGGAGGAGCATTGATTAAATTGACCACAGTCCAAGGCTGGTAAAGAGCATAACACAAAGTGACTTCTCCCCAGAGCAAGCAGAAGATTTGTGATGTACTCAGGGATAGAGTATGATCTTTTTCCCCCCTCTGTACTGCAGTGTTTACTTTAAAATACTGTTTTTTTCATAACAAAAGAAGCCTTGGCTTTTACCATTTGAATTTAGGTTATATTTCATTGCTTGCACCCAGCTTCACACGTAAATGTTTAGCAATATAGATAGCCCGTGTCCTCCTAAGCTTTCAGTAATACAGTTCTCAGGAATAAAGGTTGCTCACATGTGCAAGGTTTTGTGAGATTAACAAATATCATGGAATCAGGGAATGTTTCATGTTGGAAGGCACCTTAAAGGTCACCTATTCCCTGTGAGTGAGGACAACTTCTGCTAGACCAGCTTGCTCAGAGCCCCATCCAACCTGGCCCTGAACAATTCCAGGCTTTTTTTTCACTGAGGAGAAGGTCTCCCCAATTACTTCTATTTAATCAAAAGGTTTCCATATTATTTTCTTTCCTATTTCCAGTGAATCCTTTCAAAGAGATGTACTCCAGCTAATGGGAGGGAATGAGTAAAGAATTTATCTGCAATGTCTGTTTTTCCCAGTACTTCTGTGCAGCACCTAGAGCAGCAAGACCCTAAACCAGCAAGGTGTTAGACCTTTCATRTCCCATGGAAAATCCCTGAGGAATGAAGAGTTTTCACCGTGTTACAAAAAAAAAAAGAGAAAAATGTTGCAAAGAAAGAAATATTATCAGTGTAGCAATACCCAAGGAAGAGGGGATTGAATGGCGAATCCCTTCCATGTGCTCCAGGAGCATCCCTGGGCGTGGAGGACACCCTGAGGAGCAGGAGCTGCCTGAGGATCCTTTCTGTTGGGGTAAAACGGTCGTCCCAGGGCTCCTTCCAACCTCACAGCAGAGCAAAACTGCAGAGTGAAAAGGGATAGGAACAGCCCAGGCTAACGAGCATGTCTTCATGCTTTCCTCACACTTTGCACCTGAAATACTATTTATTGCCTCTGTTATCCCCCAAATCCAGTTTGATCACTCTGTTTCTTCCTGGTCCCACTTTACACCTTGGTTCTGGTTTGGGGTTTTATTTTTTTCCAGTTATGTTTGCATGACTCTCTTGCAGCCTGAAAACAAGGGGGTGTTTGGGAAGCACAACACCTCAGCACTTGCTGTGGATGAATCAGTAATCTTTTATAATCAGGAATAGGTATAATTGTGTGTCTCTGGCAAAGGAGCTTAACTGTCAAAGGATTAAGCCATATCTTCATCAATGCAAGTKCCTTCCTAGAAAACAGGCAGGGAAAGATTTCCTGTAGTTAGCAGCAATGAGGGAGGGGAACTTTAAAAACAACTCTCTATTTGATAACTACAGAAATCTAGCTAAGTCTTAGGGATTTAGCCAGGGAACATATTGGTTCCAGCAGACTATGGTAAAGTTAATTAAGGATGATTAATGGAGCATTTTCCTTCCAATGATATCTGTGACAGAACAAAGCTGTCTGAGGCTTGTCAAGCAGAATTTGAGTTGAATGAGTATTTATGTGATCAAATCTGAAGGGCTGCCTCTTGACAGAGCAAGGATTCATCAATCAATTGCGCCGGCTTGCAGTGGTGGGAAATTGGTCTATCAGCATAGCTCTGCTCCCATCCCCCATTTTTTCATTCAATCATCCCTCAGGCTACAATGCATCTTTAGCTTTTACCTCTGACCACCTTAAGGGCTATCAGAGAAAAGTAAAAGCAAGAGCTAAAACATCTATTATAGTGGTTATTTCTCAGCTGTACTCATACAATTGATTTCTTTTAAGCAAAGGCCCGGGCACTGTAAAGCGATACAAGCCTGTTCAATGAATTAATTGKTTTTAATAGAAGTTTAGCTTTGAGCCTGAAGAATATATAGTGCTCTCTTGCTAGAAAGTCTCCTATTAGGGAAACCACCTGCACAAAAGGCCCCAGTCCTCTCTTAATCCCACTGCCCTCATCATAATCACTCCATTAAAAAAGGCAAGATCCTTAATTTAAAAGGAAGGGGCACCACGTGTACTCCAGTTTCTGCGCATTTTGTCGTGCGTTGGTTCCTGGGAGGGGAACACTGGCTGCCTGCACTTGGCTGTGKGCTGCCCTTGCAGCCTTTGGATGCCTGGGATGTCAGTCATGCCAGGATTTGGGCAGAGGGATGATGGCACTGTGAATATATCAATATCTTTGTATAACAAATGCCTCAGTTGCTTTCACTGCTGTAGGGATTAAATGGAACTAACCACAAAAGAAATAAAATTATGAGTGCCTCATGGAAAACTCAGAAAAAGATAAGTCTTAGGCTTAGTCTAAATAAAATCAGAGCAGGTATCCTATTTATGGCAGGAGGCACAGGTTTAGTTTCATTTTCTGATGCAGTCCATGGATGGTTTTTTTTTTGTTTAACTGCTGTGTGCTCAAGCTTTGTTCTTCTGGGCACTCACCAAGCAAAATGCACAAGGGAATTTAAAACCACAACACCAAGAKTGTCATGAAACATTTCTTTCATCAGCCCCATAAAATGCCATCRTTAGCCATCTAACCTGCATTAGACATCTACTGTCCAGTAATTTAAATTGACCATCAACTCAAAAAGAACAGCATCTCTTGGGGGCGATTCACCCATTTTCTGGACATCTCTAGGGGAGGATGATGAGAGTTACATTCAAGAAGTCTGAGCTCTTTCTAAGGGGAACTTGGCCTTCATACCCACCTTTGAAATGTGTAAAGCTTCCAGTAAAAATAAAATCCCTGAGAGTGGATTACTTTCCTTTGGTGCAGTTGTAAGCTCCGTGGCATGTACCCCTCATTGGATTTGCACACTAATCTTCCTTSTTAAGTTACTGGTAGAAATCAGGTTTCTAGGACTTTTATGAATTGGAAAATTGAAGTTCTGCCTGGTAATAATTTTGAGGTTTGGTACCTGCCTYAGCTAGGCCAGCTATAAATAAGGGAGGTTAAAGACAAGACTTCACTTTTTCCCCCAGACTTGAGCACTTTGCACAAAGAAGCACAGTGGAGAGCTCCAGTGTGCCTTGACCTACAGAAAAATGGCTCAGTCATTGGTTGTCTCTACTTTTTTTTATACAGGTTTCCAGTCAGGACTATTTCCCTGAGAACCAGTATCTTCCCTATGTGTATACAGATTTTATAWAAATCCAAAGAGGTCTCTAAATGCAGATCTGTCCTTTAGACCTTATTGGTTGTCCCAATATGATCATTGTTGAGAGCATTTCTTTCCATCAGTAGAGAATACTATKTCATATGTGCAAGCAAGCTTGGAAACCAAATGTCTAAATATTTAACCAACATTATTTCAAAGAATTTCGTTATTTATCTTCCTTATGATTTATACTATCACATTCTCTGTCTGTAGTTGTGGTTTATCATAAGCAACCCATCTGCTGTAACAGCCAAATTGGAACATTCATATAAGATACGTTCCGATATCATAAACATGACAAAAGATAGATTACATTTAGTCTTTCTCCGTGTTTAACCAGTTTAATTTGTTTCCTATGCAGAAGAGGCTCTAAATTTACTTAATATATGTTAGCACTTAGGAACACAGTTAGGAACATGACTAGGGTCTTAACCTATTCGTAAATAAATGGGAAGCTTCCTGTCTGAGTAAAAGAAAGAGAGAGAATTTATGTCAAACAATCAGGAATTTAATACATGGTGCTCTATTAGGATGTCCAGTTTGTGTACATACTCTTAAGGCATGATTACGAATAACTTCACTTCGTATAAACAATGTGACTGAAGAAATTACTCACAGATACAACAAAAAGGGAAAGAAAGGTAGGAAGTTTTAGCTGCAGCCAATAAAGGAATTACTTTCCCTGAAAAGGTTAAAAACTCACGCATTTATTTTTGTTGCCATAATATTTGTCTTTGCAGGTTTAGCTTTCTTAAGAATCCCAAAGAAGATGCTGCGTCGGGAAAGATTTTAGTGACCTGGGTTCAAAGTCATATCATAGATCCAACATTTTCTCCGACAGCTTTGGTTTTAAAGTAACCCTAATGCTGGACCGAATCTGTGAAGTGACTGTCCGTATTTATATCACTCTAGAGAGAGCTTTTAGTGATTACAGGGTTGATCCAGCAAGCTGTTGAATGCCCCCAACTTCTGTCAGCTTTGGTGGAAGCCAAGGGTGTTCAGTGCATGCAGAGAGGGCTCAGCACCCTCAGGACTCGGCCCAGTGGGGTTTTTCACATCGAAAGGTCAAGTAGAGGGCTTTGCATTTCAAGCTATAGAGTCATTCATTTTTCTCTCYTAAGGTAAAAAACCATGTGATTGGAGAGTGTGTGATTAACTGTTAAGGAAACAATGTCCATAATGATATATAAAGGTGTTGCTTTCAAAAGTTGCGGTCGGATTTCTTCGGAGGTGTTAAATATATGGTGGTCCAACACCGTGCAATTCATGAATGCTAAGAATAAATACAAGCTTATTTCTGTGATGGTGATTTACTACGGAGCAATTTTGAGCAAATATATTCACATTATAGGATATGAATACAAATCAAACATAACTGAGCTGGTCTTTATGAGAATGAAGTGTCAGTACATTTGAAAATATGTGTAAYGTCAAACTTTAATCATTTTACCAGCACGTTAATATTCCAATTGATTATTCTGTGTTCCTCCTGAATGTTTAAGGTTTTGCTACTGATTTGTCTGCTGCAAGCATTGAACACCTTCCAGGGCTGTGAGGCACTCAACCCTTCCCAGTTTGGGGTATTAACTGGTCTGATTCAGGCTGATAGAAGAGTTGCAAAGTCCTTTCACACAAAGAACATTAACACAATAGAGTATAGAGAAAGGGGAAAATAAAGGTGGAACTAACAAGTTACATGTGTGCCTTGAGCAGCATCAGATTGGCTTTCATTGCACCTCTTCTCTGCTCATGTGATTTTCCTGGAATGCAGTTCCCAAGGTGGAGACTMCATCTCCATGGCTGTGCAAGAAGTATTTTATACAATCTCAGCACCAGAAAAAGTAATGGGTGACTGTGGTTCTTATTTCATGGCATTGCACTTGGTCAGGTAGGAAGATGGGCTTGCTYCTATTACTGGAGTTCATTACTATCCTATGTGTTGAAAAGGTTAATGAATTATTTTTTCCAGTCTTTACTCAAACATTTTGGGGCTTTACCCCAAGGACAGAAAAAGCCAGGAGGCCCAGGTGGGGAATAAAGGGCACAGAGATGGTTTTTGCTTTAGGACCATTCAGTCCAAGAGAACATTAATGGATGCATATAACAGAGGAGGAAACCAAGACTTGTCATCTTGACAGCAGCTCTAGCATGCCAGGAGATTAATCCTTATGAATTCAAAGAGGAATTTGAAGTAGAGCTGGCAGGAAAGTGGTGAAATAGCTTTGGGGGTGTTTGCAGGGARAGCCTCCYCCATSTSKAGRGCAGGGCTGGAGAAAATGCARCATTTCAAGGGTTGCYTCTGCAGTCTGTAATTGGAAGGGGAGTTGACATTGTGTCCCTACATTGGGATGGCCCTCACCAAAGTGTCCTGAAAGTGAAGTTTTTGCTTGAGGGGATGCATAGGAGAATGAGGTGGTAGAAGGATTCWTAGGTAGAAGAGAGACATTACAGGAAAAATAGTGGAATAAGGAAAGAGCAGCAATATTTGTCCCTGATTTTGGTAGTTCTCATCACAATACAGCTAGTAAGGCTTAAAAAAAAAACTCTGAATAGCCAAAACACATTGCATTRGTAATTGAAATGATGATGACAGCCCTAAAAACAGCTGCCTCCTACAGGACCTGTTAAAAGATGGACAGATGGACAGAAATGAAGCAGAAAGAAAGGAAGAACTCTGTGGGAAGGCAGGAGTAAATGGTGACCACAGCCCCCAGGCTGTCTGGTGCTGTTTATCCCAKCCTTTCTGTGCTTCCCTGGCTGATAAGGCAGCCCACCATCCACCCGGGCATTGTTCTGACACTGAAAGATGAAGCGGATTTTTACGAGCCGTAACCCTCCACCACATTTTCCCTCRCAACACCTACTGCCTCTCCCTGGTCCCTTGATCCCACTTTCCTTCCCCTCAAACCAGTGTGTTTATTGGGACCAGTGCAATGGTCACTTACTGTTTATATCTTGGGTTTCTCTTCCCTTCCTATATTTCCCTGAGAATTGGGGCAGCACGGATTCTTGCTCCACACCCATGGCTTTGTCTTTCCTTTTTTTTTTTTTCTGAGTAATTTTCCCCAACTGCATTTCCATGGGGCAGCTGTTTGTGTTTAAAAACCACCTGCACAAGTAGTTCTGTTTTCAGTGGAAGAAAACGTTGCTTGTAAAAGGAAAAAGCCCTAAGGTGCTGGAGTTTGCTGGGAGTTTTTAATTCGAGGCGTATTTTTTCCTACTGATTGATGAATGTTCGAAGTGCAACTTTAGCCCTTGATAACTCATGAAACTGGGTGGTACTAACAGTCACTGTCTGGCACGGGGTGATGTGTAGTTAAACTGAGCCCCTGTGAGGGAAGAGATTGGGTTTTGACCCAGCAGGAAAATCCTAGATCCCTTATTTTAGCAGAGGAGAGAGGGAGAGATGGAGAAAAAGAAGCAACATCTTCACAAAGAGTAAAATTGCAAAAGCTGAGCTCTTGCATGGTTGAGCAAGGAGAAGATGTGACACATGCAGAGCACGAGATCTCCCAGGAAAAAAGGATGGGCACCAGGGGAAAATCTCACCTTCACTTAAAGCCCGTGGGAATTTTGGGGACTTTTTCTGAAGGGCTCCTGAAGTATAATGGGGAGYGATAACATTATTTCCCAGCCGTGGCTAATCTTGAGGAGCCCAGGCTTGTGTTACACTYGTGTATTGTGCTGGGTGTTTGTGAAGCCATCGAGTGCCCCACAAGTGGTCCTGAGCCCAGCCCAGCCCCGGGAAAGCCCTGTTTGCTCTCTCCAGGGGCCCTCCTTGGCCTTTCTCCTGCTGCTCCTAACGCCCTCCCACCTCTTACTCCTCTTCGGGTTACGGCATGATTTTACTTTAATTTCTTTCCAAGTGGTATTAATTCTTTAATTTCCAAAGAGCCAACTGAACTGAGTACCCGAATCCTCTCCAGTTTCCCAAAAAGCTCCTGTGTGCTTGGTGCTGCCTCTTCTTGGCAGCGTGTGATGCTCACAGGAGAAGAAACCACGTCAGGCCAGCAGTAAATGGCAGCAAATTCTGGCTTTCAGCCCTGGCTGAGGCCATTAGATGATGATTTCTTGCTGCAAAGCTGGCACCAAACCTCTGCTGACCACGGCTAYAGCAGAAGGTCATTTATGTGTCCCGTCCCAGATGACGGAATCAGTAGCAATGAGGGTGGTAACGAGCTAGAAAATAAATTGTACCAAGATTTGAAGAGTTTTACACCATTATTAGTAGATATATAGATATATTTCTATATATTTTCATATATATTTAGGGCTTAGTGAGCATACTTGTCCGTTCTGCCATCAACCCCATCCAAATGGAAGAATTTTCCAGAAGTCAAGCCTAGCTGCGTGTCCTGGGAAGGTGACTCCTGGAGCATTACAAACTAATTCTGATCTCCATTGCCTCCCAGTCATTCCTTCTCCCTACCTGCAGCTTTACTGTCCCCAGGAAGCAGTGACTGTGCCCTYCAGCTGGGCTTTGGGTGGGATGGTGCAGCCTTCTTCATGCCAGCCAGACCCCTTTGCAGTAAATCAGAGAAATTGGAGAGGTCTTGGCATGCCATGGCTTGTAAAGGCCTTGTAAATGGCTCGTGCAAGAAAATTTCCAAATGGAAACAGCGCYGTGCCTCAAGTTTAAAGCAGCTTTGATAGGAAGGAGCGTTGAATATGAGCCTTTCCACCTCTGTGGGCACACTGTAAATGCCAGACAGTGGAAAACCAGTAAAGAAAAAAGCAACGGAAAGCAAAGACAGCGCTTGGGAACTCAGAMTMGCTTTCTTTTTGGCTGGAGTATGAGCTGAACCCAGCAGGCATTTCAGACACAACTGGTTTTAGCATAAAGCCACTGCTGGGTGTTGTTTGGGAATCCACTTGGTGTTGTGCACTGGAGGAAGCTGCTCCTGCCATACAAATCCCACAGGAACCACCAGGAGCTGGCAGCCACCRTTTTAGGTGTTTTAGGAGAGCTGTCTTAGCACAAAAGCAGAACATTCTTTCTTCATTCAATGCCTCTTCTTAGGCTGTACAAACTGGGGAAGAGTTCGGTGGAAAGCGTCTTGGTCACTGTAACAAACTGGAAAATTCCACAAACTATTTAGGCATGAGGGGGACACATTTGGGATGTGTGAGAAGGAGGGGAAAGCAAGGCAGAGGAGCTGCTCCTCTGGCAGAGGTTTGACCTGACCAGTTCAGGACCATGTCCATTGGGAGACTTGGCCTTTTCTATCCCCTCCAAAGGCAGTTTGCACCAGGCCAAGTGAGATTTTGAGCCATGAGGACCCAACTCTTGTAAACAGGGTTAGAAAGGCATCTGGAACAGGGCAAGGAGCTCTGCAGAGTGGATAAAACAGACAGGTGTGGATGGTGTTGCTGTGTGCCCACTCTGCTCCCGAGGTGCAGCTCAACCTTGCACAGGTCTTRTCCCACCACAGGAGAGGCCAAATTKGACAGAGGAACTCTCAAAACCCAAACCTTAAAAAGGTCAAGAGTTTTCTGCCAAATTATTTTCCTAACCTGGCTTCCCAGGGTTTGAGATAAGCAATGAGCAAATCCCCTGGAGAAGCCAGGAGAGTTCCCCTTGCTTCTCTTGCTCCAAGAAGCAGGACACTGATGACTCTCAAAGAACCTGAGCAGGTCCCAGGTCATTGCCAGGGGTTGGTGAGCCTGCAGGAAAGGAAATAAGGGAAAGCCTCTCCCAGTTGAGGGGCTAAGAAGTTATTCACTCCATACTAAAACAGGGAAGAAGAAATCCCTGTGAAAAACAAAGGTCTTGATCCTGAGACCTGGTGACCAACAAAGGGATCYCCAGCAGAGGAGCTCTGACTGGAATCCCTGCCCTCCACCATCAGTGTGCAGCTCTGCTGGGGACACTGCTGTATTTATCTAAAATCACAGGGCTGTAAAACCGGAGCTCAGTGTTTGCAGGGTAAAGAAGTGACTTCACTGGGAAGGGTTCCTTAACAGGGCTGAAAGAAAAGTGGGCAAATCCATCATTGCTCTTTACTCAGCCTTCACCCAGGTTATCTTTCTATCAGTATTCTGCTAATCTCAGAGCATCAGAGCTTTGTTTGGGTAGATGTGTAGATGTGTGCTGGTGCCTAAATGCGTCTGAATAGAATTTCAAACATTGTATTCATTTATAAATGTCACTGTTCACAATCTTGTAGCCAAGAGAAGCAGCTCTGCAAAACCTGCACGACTAAAATTTAAACAGGTTGCAAGAGACCACAGCAGGCTAGCTGGTTTGCTAAAGGAACTTTATTTGCTGAAATAATCACCATGCAATGCTTAAYAACAGCAGCTGAGAGTGTGGTTGCATGCATTTCATGAAAGAAGGGGAGAGAGCGCTCTGGACAACCTTTCTGTGGCTATTTTGGAGCATAAATTCAGTTTTGGAGGGCTTGCAAAATATCTGTTGTCATCTGCTCAGGCAGAACTTCTCTGTGACACCTCTGCAGGCAGGTGCTCTAAGTGTATATATAAATTCATCTTCGTAGTGGCCACTGGTGCCACAACAAATGTCATTCCAAACAAACCCTCTGCTACAGGCTGTGTTGGAAATCATCATTTAACACATYATTTAGAGTACATCAGAGTGAATCTCATGCAACCTGACCATAATAATCACCTTTCCAAATTAGGTCTTTTTTTTTAACATTTTGACATTAAGAACAGAGGCAAAGTCCTCTTTGCCAGCATGTGGCCACTTTGTTCTGGGGCTGAGCATTGGAAAAGGAGGGTTTTTAGTGCAATGGCTGATTATTATTTGTTGTGTGAATTTCACAAGGTAAATCACTGGGATCACACAACCTAAACTCACTCATTTATTCAGATTCAGCTCGCTGGGCCCAAAGGGGCTGCCCCTGAGTAATCCTCTCTGCTCTCCCTGCCTGTGCAGGAGAAACCCAGAAGATAGGATCTCAAATCATTTGCCAACTTTCCCCCTGCGCTCAGTGAGGATGCATAATTTTCTTTTTATTGACACAATTAACTCCAGTGGGTCCTTTCAGCTGATGGAATTCATGCATTGCAAGCGGCCGTGCAGTTCCCCGTCACCGTTCAGGCATAACACACAGAGCTGCTGTGTTTTTGGAAGGGCTCCATGCCTTACCAGGAGAGCAGAGAGAAGCTCCWGAGACACAACCCTCCCACCCTTCATCTTGATTTATAGCGCACATTATGATTTTGAGTGGTATTTTCAATCAGGCAGGATGAGCTGTGACTGTCCTTTGTTTCCACTCCATGCATTCAAGCTGTTTGTTTTCGATCTTGTCTCGGGCTCTTGCCCACCCYACAAAGCTCTCCAAGGTGTGAAACAAGAGAGCAATAACTCTTTGTAGCACCCACTATCCATCTCACCTACRTTTTCACTCTTACTTTGGAGTCAGWGCTGCTTCAGATATAAATCAGTGCTGTGGGTTCAGTGTGTTCCTGTTCCAGCACTTCTGAAAGGGTGTGAACAGTTACATATTTATTCAGACTCGTGCCTTGTAAAGTACATGGCTGCAGAGACAAAATCTTCTGGGTTGTTTGTTTTACGGTGCTGTTAAATAGGGTGACTCTGGCAAATGCCAGCTGATGAGTTCAACTCTAAGATTACAGTAATGGGACAGAAAAAAACAGCAGAAGAAACAACAAAATTCAGGATGCTGAGCCAGGAGAACAGATCTGTCAGCATTCTGCAGCCTGTGCTCTTCCCGTGGCATTTTTATAATTTTATAAACCCATTTTCCAACCCCACCTTTCCCTGTGACTTTCCCATTGTATGCAGTGGGAGTTCTAAGTAAATATCTGTTTTATAACATGTTTATCACAAAGCAGTGTGGGCTGTACACCAAGTAATGTTCCTTCTCTGAGGGCTAAACAAACACTTGAATTGTTGCCCTCGCTGTCCAAAAGGCAATCAGGGCTCTCCTGTTGCCCTCAGTRGAGTCAGGATTTCACGATGGGAATRTTTGAYGCCTCTGMTCCTCACTTTGGRCASGTTTCTGGTGATTTTACAGCAGATCTCTCTGTCAGATCCTGGTTCTTTGATCAAGCTGGCATCTTCAACACTGGCACATCTCCAGCATTGTCACCTCCCCTTCCCACAGCACTCCTGGGGTCACTGCCACGGGGGCCAATCCTCATTTTGAGCTTCTTTGTGCTCATGGCAGGTGAACGAGGCTGGTATCAGACCAGCTTTGCAGCCTCCTGGGGACTGCCCAGGAACAGCTAAATATRTTTTTCCTAGTCCATGACTTCACCACAGCAGCGGTGAGATACCATCTTGCCCTTTGTGTTCGGGCTGGATGACATTTTCTCCTTCCCCGTCCCCGCTGGCAGAGAGGAGCGGCTCAGCTCTCAGACATCGCCCAGATCTCCCTGATAAGGGCCAGGGAGCTGGGAAACACCAGCCTGGGATTCTGTTTTGGTGCTCAAGCCACCCTCAGTGCCACTTTCTGGGTTTGAGTTTGGAGAGGGATATTCTCGAGTGCTGCTCATGGAATGGCACTTGGCCTTGCTTTTCTTCCCTGGGAGAGTTGGGTAAAAGGCGTTCATGTCAATACTCATTTTTATTTGTTTTGCTCGGCATTAAATGTGAGCAAATGTTGGTTTCTGTGGATGTATCCACGAGCTGTGCTGTAATTAGTTCTGCCTGGGAAGAGTGGCAGGAGGAAGGCTGAGCAGCTGGGTGCTGCCACGACCTTCCCAGCCCCGTGTTTGGAAAGGCTCCCAGGTCACTCCTGTCCTTCCAAATCCACCTCTGATTTGCAAAGGGGTTAATTCGTAAAGAATCTCACTTTGGGGTATTTGCAAGGTTTTCATTTTGGAGTCTTCACCCCAAGGTCTGCAGCAAGGTCAGGTCTAACAGCTGGATTCACACCTGCATAGGCTGGGTCTTCTCTACAGCAGATTTGGCCTCCCATGTGCAAGCTGGATGTGAAGTTTCCCTCATCTGAAGGCTCCATTGRTTGCTTAAATGCTACATTTGCACAGAAAATAGCACAAAATTTACTGCAGTAAATTTAATTAAATTATTAAATTTGTATTTCATAAAAATGCATGGAGTTGGCATCTTATAACTTGAAAATTTTGCAAGGTCAAGCACTTATCGGTTGTATCTCCAGRCTCCCCAAAGACTTGCCATACCCAGCACAATATTTTTGTGGGTGTTGATAATTAACAAACCAGAATGTTATCTGAATTAAACAAATCAGATGCTATCTGAAGCGGTGGGATACCCCAGAAAAAAAGGGGCATGAAAATCCCCAGATCATGAATGATCATGAAYGATTATTAAWGATTATTAATGATTAATTCTTACCAAACACATGTGACAGGGGTATGGCTGACTCCACTACAGAGGCACCATTAAAAAGGAACGGCATCATTTTAGGGTTGGAGCAAGCAATTTATTTKGGGGGAAGCTGTAAGCAGAATCTACCCATTTGTGGGGTTTAAAGAGTTTGGTTCACTTATTTTCTTTGGATTTTCGTGTTCACTTTCATCCCCTTTTGTACTTCCTTGGACAAAGTCCAAACAGGCAGAGTAACTACAGAAAAGCTGTTCTCACCATAGGGAAATAATGTATTATGCTAATTCCAATTAAAGGAAATATCTTAAACTGCAAATATAGCCTTCAAGAGAGAAATGAAAAGTGTGGAAATTAACATTCTTGCCAGATTTCCAGCTCAGCTCTGCATACTCAGGGGGTTTGGGTCAGGCTCAGATAAGCATCCAAAATGTGGGGATGTTTATCTAAACGTTATTTCTGAACCTTCTAARTTCACTCCTGACTAATCATAATGGAGTTAGTGGTAGCAGGATATGAATGTACAACATTTAGCTTAGAAATTGGCAGCTCCTCGTCGTTTCACAGCTAGGAGCCTTTGACCAAATATCAACTCTGCTAACCAAAACAAAATAAAATAATGCCTTGACTTGGTCTCCGGCCATACCACCTTGTGCTACAGCCCTGCAAGACCTTCCAAGCAGGGCTGGGACAAGGCAGGCTCGGCTGGGGGACCTCCATGGAAAATATTGATGTTACTGGAAGCATCCCTTGTGATTCAGGAGGTGACACTTTCCCCGGGTCGGTGTCAAACCCACGTAATGGTTAGGTGTACAGAGCTGTCCTTTCAGATTTGGGAAGTTTCATAGGGTTGGTGGGGCATTAAAGATCTTTTCTGAAAGGCTCATACATTAACTCCACGTCCACCCAAAAGGCCAATGCAATCACCAACCCCATCACACCATCAGTGGGTTCCTGGAGGGCTGTGGTTCTCTGCTCCCACTTCACTGGTTCCCTGCTCTGTTTGGGCTCTTTCCCTGCTCAGTTAAGAGTGTTGTGATCCCCCTGCAGAGTTTACTGCTAGAAGGGTTTGGAATACTTTTTTCCAATGAAATGWGAGGAAGATGGCTGAGGATCATGAGTTAGCTCCTGAAGAAGCAGGGTTTTTTCTTTATTTTTGCCTTAAACACAGGGGAAGGGAGCTGCACCTTGCTGCCCTGCTATGGGCATCTCCCAACTTTCTGCACCCTTCACCACAGCTAGAAAGCCATCACACCAGCTGAGGAGATGCTGTAGATCTATCCTTTATGGATATCGTCCTCCAAAACATCAACAGGCTGCTCCTGAGTAACTCACCCATCTTTTTTTTCTCCCATACATTTCATCTTAGTCCAAGGGCGTCGACTCTAAGTAGCTGTATTTGAACATCAAAATTCATGCCAGGAATAAATCCATTCAAGTGCAAATTCTTCTCTAGTAAAAAAGCACCAAAATGCTCAGTGAAGTCATACCAGGAATGAATTTGACCACATGAACTTGGATTGCAGATACATGGTCTAGCTCCTACAATCCCTTCTGATTTGCTTAGACTTTTACCTCTGAATTACAGAGAGTAAATCTGCAGGATTGTAATAGAAGGCATCTCATTGGAAGTTCTAGTTTAGAGAAAGAAAACTCTGTCATTGAGAGTAACAGCAGATGTCATAAAAACATGTCAGGAAATATTTAAAATATATTTGACYATAGTCTTTAAGGCTATCAGATTTTTAAAAAGTTCAATGATTACTCATTCAAGAKAGGTTGTGAAATACATTTTATAAAATTTTGCTGGTATCCTTGCTATTTCTCTTGCATCTTCCTCCTGAAACCAGCAGAAATAATCCCTCTATTAACCAGTAGCATAAATGTTCTACAGCAGGAGTTTTTGACAGTTTAAACTAAGCACCTGTTTCCATCTAATGCAGGTTTGGCAGGATGCTATGTTTGCTGTAGCTCATGCCACTCAGATGTCAATTTTTTCTTCATTAGGCCAATAAATTAGTGAACTACACCATGCTCTAAAACTCGCATCAATCTCCCATCACATTCACTCTTTTTTTTTTGTTGTTTGTGGTTGCCTTCTCCTTCCAAGGGAAATGAGTGACTTGAATTTGGTTCTTGGGTTAGAAAGTGGGTTTTGTGCGTGTGTTTGTGTTATAACATCACTGATCACAGCAGCTGCATCAGGGGYATTTTAGCACCCAGCAGGATTAAAATTTGTGGGGGGATCACAGCCCAGTAAATTCAGTATTTATCACTGTCTATGTCATCAAGATCTAACCAAGGATCTTTAGAAAGAACAGAGAGAAAATGCCAATAATCTGAAGTGCCTGGTGCTTGTAGAAATAGTTCTTGCGAGTCATCGCTGTAGCTGGTTTTGGTTTTAGAAAAAGCAGAAACGGCAGAAAAACTGTTCCAAATGGTCGTGAAGACGTGATGGGCTTCTGTAATTTCAGGGAGAAAAATCGGAAAATCATGTAACATATGACTGTTGATAGCTGCAAGAGGAACAAATGCTTTCCATCCCGAAACACTTCCAACCATCAGTGTTTCAACAGCTCCTATTTAGACATTAAAAAGAAGACATTTTTTATTATGATTTCTGCCTTGGGCTCTGATCAGCAGTGTAGAAAAAAAAGCAAGCAGGAACGTATGGTTGCTTATCCTTCCTTCTTGTTTCCTTTTGCTCTTAAGTTCTTGAAAGGTCGTAAAATGGAGAAATAAAAAAGCCACTGAAGTGTAGTTTTGTTAACTTTATCTTCTGAACATTAAACATTGTTTCAAATTTCTTACGGTACATAAAATGTTTTGCCTTGCTGTATCATGTGTACAGAACTTCAAAAAGTAAATGTGACAGCTCAAAAATGTAATGGATGTGTAATAACAGCTCTTTAGATCTCCTGTTTTTAGCATAGCATCTTTTTGTTCCCAAAGGTGCTTTTAACATGATATTTAAAGCTATTGATGAAGTAATTTATTTTTGCATGGTGATAGGCCTAATTTTGTAATTAGCCCACATTTCTATCCTGCTGTAGTGCATGAGCCCCCCTGAAATGTTTAGTCTTCATCAATCCTTTTTGTTTCCCTTCCAAAGGCATTTCATGGATGCAGTACATCCCAGCTCCCTTCAGCACCTTCCAGAAAAACATTTGGAAATCGTTGCATTGGAACAGAGCTCAGTCCTTTTTGCTGGGCATTTTCAACATAAAGAAGTTTTTCCTGTTTGCCATAAATCCATTCACCACACGAATTTCAGCGGGTGGTTTTTAACCACGTTTGCCCCGTGTCCTGTCACCACGGCGCTGGGAAAGGGCTGCCAGCAGCAGGAACTCCACTGGAGACCCGGGCTGCCCCATCCAGCTGGAGTTTGGGCACACCTGAGTTGCTAAATCATGATTTGGTTTATTCGGGGCATCCCTTGTGTGCCCAGAGGTATTTTGTTGTGGTGTGATGCAGTGGGACCGGCGGAGGTGCTGATGCTTGTTAATCTGTTCTCATTTGCATATATGCAATGCAGTGGGGTAGCAGGATTTCCCTGATGCCCTGTCAGGGCAGAAATGGGGTTTGTTTCCTCCAATGTGTCAAGCAGCTCACTATTAATCAGTCATGGTCGGGCTTTGTGTGCCAGCTCCTCTGCTCAATCTGCTGCCATGGTGGGAAGGGGCTTCAGGTGCCAGCATGGGTCAAAAAAAGCTTCAGGGGTAAAAAAGAACAAAATTTCATATTCAATGTGAAGTTTTGTCCCCCTTATGTCTTGATAAGCTGGCACAGAGGGCAGTTTGAAGGGTGAGAATCATGAGGCTGCACTCAGTCCCTTGGGAGTGGCAAAGCCTCCATGGGGACTTGGAGAGTGGCTCCAGATCCAGCAGGGGCCGTGGCAGTAGCAAAGGAGGTTTATGAACTTTATCCTGATGTATGGACAACCCTGGGTACCCTGTGTTCCTCCTTTGCACACCAAATTCCCCAAAATGTGACCAAGTTTGTGCCCACTGACCCTGGGTGCAGGGACAAGAGGGGTGGCTGTGGTGGCATTCCCTCGAGCGGCCTGGCAGTGCAAAGGTACGGAGAAAATCTTGATAAATAAGATGATGTGAAACCGAATCACTGCATAAGAGATGAATCAAAATTATAAAATCAATAGGTATCGATCTGTATATATCACAGAAATAACCGTGCCTGAAGAGGTGCCCAGATTTAACATGCTGATTATACRGCAGTCAGTGGAAATAACTTGAGATCTGAAGAGCTATTATGTTTTAGTTGTTCAGTGCTGCAGCTGAAGCTGATAATATCTTAGTTGAAGTCTCTTTTAAATTTTTTCCTGCTTGAAGTTCTTGGTAACAAGTATATTTAATCAACAACCCAGAACCGAAGAACAGATTTTTGGCTTACAAAATACTCTTGAGCCATCTAAAGCTGGAGTCCAAACACTGCAAATTCTTCTAAAAATATACACCTTTCATTTTAGCTTCCATTTGCTTTCACTACCGGCCTCCCTCACTCAAACCAAGGTCACTGCACTTCAGAGGTGTCTGCTGGACACTTGGCTACTGACTGGAGCTGCAATGAATCACCTGGAACATCATTCGTGGCCACCACACTCTTCCTGTGGCTGGTCAGAAATCAGTTCATCAAGGTCTTTTTTATACCCTATTCATATAAACCCCATTTATATCTTATTCTTTTTGTACCCCTTAAACTGGTGRAACTGCAGTGTGTGAAAGGGAACAGGATTTACTGGGGTTTTGGGGTTTTTGGTCAGTTTTTGCCTCTGGCATTGACTTTCCTCTCCCTCTTTCCCATCAGTGGRTGCATTAAGGAAGGAAGGATGTGCTTAACTCAATGTGGGGAGCAGCTGTCATTATTATTGCTTTCTTCAGRGTTCTTTGTCCCCACATTTTGTCTCCTAAACTCAGGGTCAATACAAACCTAACAGATGTGCAAAAAGGCTTCGGATCAGTTGCTTGTCATATATGGGCAGGCACAGGCTGAATCTGCTGCAGAATTACTTCCCATCTTTATTCATGGATTGAAAATGTTCATTTTCCTTTGCTGGATTTGATTTGCTGCGTAGATTTCTGGGCATATAAATGATATTTTGGAATGAAACCCTCACATTTTATAAATCATTCAAACCAACTCAATTTCTTCTTTCTGTAGTATTATTTCCTGGTCCACAGCAACCTCGATCTAAACCTAGTGTTTTCTGTTTTGAGACAAAATTCATGGATTAATTTAGAGAATGAAATAATCAAGTAATTCTGAAGTGCTAATGAGCACTCATAACTCCCACTTTCATCTTTTATRGYGTTGTTAAATGYASCACAAGCTCTAGGGAAAATTGTGGTCATTCATATCGTGACAGATATTCTTACTTTATCACCCAAGCTGGCAGATGTCCTTCATGCAACACACAACTGGCTTGAGCTCCTGTTCACAGAGCCTGGCAGGACAGCTTCTAGCTCCCATTTATTTCTGGAGGACTCATAAATACAGCACTAAAATATTTCAGTCCAGCCCTCTGGTCCTGGAGCTGAAGGCAGTGGGAGAATCCAGGACTGACTTTCATCTGGAGCTGGAGCAGCTTCTCCATCTACAGCCCTGGGGCAGCCCAGGTCTGCTCTGAGTGACCTGTGTGACCCCAGGAGTGACAGGAATCCTGGGTGGAAATGGCATTGTGCCCATTGTGCATTGACACTTGTGGCCACCAGTCCAGCTCCAAGGTAGCCCACGCTCTTCTGTCCCTGCTCTGCTCAGGAATCTGGAGCTGATGGTGCTTTCCTGGGGAAAACTTGACCACTCTGATCTCACTATGACTCCTTGAAAATCCCACAAAGTTGATCACCTTCCCCAGCCAAAACATCCTCCAACAGCTCCTTGACCCAGTGGATCTCCTGCTTTGTCCCAAGCGACGATCCCAGCACAGGGAAGTGTAAGGAAAAAAATTCTCTTTAGTGTTGTATTTACTATRCTGGATTCTCAGCAATGCAGACCATGGAGCCTCTGAAATCCTTCCTGCTGGATAGGCAATCTGTTCCTAACACATTGCCTCGTTTTGCTTCTATGGACCCCAAAAAAATGCAACTTTATCCTGAGCACGTGCCCATCCCCTGCTGCTTTAGGAGCTCACAGTGGAGGGGTCGGGGCAGCCTCTCCCCCTCTGCCTGGTGGGGATCGTGATCCATCTTATGCTCAGCASTTGCATGATTGCTGGGGGACTCCTAGCAACACGACTTGACAYCCTGAACTCCGTTTCACATTTCTGCCACCAAAGTCAAAGGCAGAGTTTGACGTGTCCTCCCCAAAACTGCTTCTGTAGGAGGAGCTGTCGTTTATGGCACCAATCAGCACAATGTGCTTAYGTTTAAAGATCTGTTCCAAAGCATCAACTGCTCCTTTCCAAAGCTAAAATATTTTCCTAGCTAAAAAAAAGGCAGATAAAGTAGAATTTCTGCTACAGATGAGCCATATTAAAGCACAAACCTGTTTTAACTGGCAGTGACCAAGCAGACTCCCACTATTTATCCATGAGAAGCTGTAAGAACCAGCAGGCAGAGAGGAGTTTCTGTTCACTGCAGTCAAAGAAAAGGAATAAAAAGCAGCTCTCAGTGAATGAAAGTGATGTGAAAATATTGCATGAGAATCTGCCACTGATTTTCTCCAYGAGCAGAACTCCATATTCCATCTGTGAAAATAAAGTGGTAATCTTCCCATCTGGCACACTTTTTATCCCATCCATGCCAAATGGAAGTTTTTCAGGGCAGAGTCTCATGTTTATTATTTTTCTACCCACAAAGGGTCCCAGTTTCCACTGGGGCCTCTAGGTGCTGCTGTAATGCTAATAATACTRATACTCATAATTCTGCTGGTGGCAAATTTAGCCCAACATCTTAGGCTTTAATAAGTTATATGAAAAAAGAAATGGTTATAAAACAGCCTCCATCCTCCTTCAAATTCTGCAGGTCATTTTGCATCTGCACAACTCAGTTTGTGGATTGATATGCATCTTATATATGTTGTATCTTGGGAATGTTTTCTCTATGAATCTTACACAAAATCTGCAGTATGACTCGTGGATAAAAAAGCTCCAGGAAAAAGATGCCTGAAGCTGTACCACTCACCTTCCTCCTTTTGCATGCATGCCCAACTGCTTTTCCCTTTTTCTCCTTCCCCCCTTTGTTTTATCAGTATGGTGCTAAATTACCAAGTTTGAAATTTCTTCGGCAAATAAGGGATGCATGCCAGAACACAAGTGCCCCGAGGGATCTGAGTCTTARGGGAAAAAGCCCTTAATCTCCAAGTTTATAGGTAGCAGCACTTCCCTGAAATTGGAAAATGTTCAACTCATTTATGAAAGAAATCTGCCACAAGGATACGCTGATGTTCACAGCTCTTTCATTAATAACCCATTGTGATCCATGGGTTATAGGACAGGTTTATTTGGACACCTGCATCAAACACATTCTCCCTCTTCCCTGCCCCAAATTTTCCCGATGAGCAAAAGCTTTTTTCGAGCAAGCCAGGTAGCTCTGGGGGTAGGATTTTTCCAAATGCACCARGCACCTTTGGCCATGTGTGACTAATTTATGTGGAGCAGCACTTTCTCTGCACGCCCAGGTGGGCTGCTGTGCACCACGGGGCCAGTTAAGCATTTACTGCTYGGGACCCTGGTTTGCACAGCCAGGGTGGGGGACACGGAGGGCTCTGCCCGTGGTGGGGAGCCTGGGCCACTCACAGGGCACTGTAGCTCGAATATTTTATGGCTCAATCCCAGGCAGATTTGCCTGGGTACAGGATAAGGATCAACTTTGCATGTTCCTCCACCGGCTGAATAAATTAACATTCCTGAWTTTCAGTCCTCGGATTTATCTACCAAGCATGACTCGAACTGTTGACAGGGATTTTAATGTATTTATAGTTTCATAACAAGCCCATAACAAAAAATTCTCCCTCTCCTACCCACGTGTAAATAATGTTTAACACTACTGTCAGGGTTTGGSAGGGCAGAGATGTTTTGGAGGCACTGTGGGTCCTCAGCCAGCCTTTAGCAGGGYACCTCTCTACTTGTAGGCAATGCCTTGCAATAGGAGGAGGATTAATCATTGCTATCAGAGCCCTCTCCTTCCTCCACAACCTTCCCTTGCYGGGGATGATGAGTTAATTCAGCTGGAACAACGTTAGTTCATCAAGCTTTGTGGTTTATCTGAAAATCGAATGGCAGTAATTTCATATGGCAACCGACTTAATGCCCATTTAGTTCAGGTTTTAGACAACTCTGGTCGATGATCACAATGGGTTTAATATAAAATATAGAAGGGATGAAACTGTAACATTGGTGTTTTCAGGCAGGTTTTCTTCCCTGCTGTAGAGCTGGTTGTGTTGGCTGTGTGCACGTGTATTTCTGGGTGTAGGATTTGTATCCCCTTCTTCTGAACCTCCCCCAGAACCATCCACACATGTGACATTTAAAATAGCAAATGCAAACCTGAAAATTTTAACATGAGTGTTTGACTTTTTATTGGGTGATAAATTGCTTCTTACTCTTATAAAGTCCACAGGTGTTTATGCCCACTCTCGCACGCCTAGTTAAAACTTTGGCTGCAACAGGAATGCTTTGAAAATAGCCAGTCACTCCTAAAATTGATTATTAAAATAGAATTACCTGTTATACATCACATTAATTCTTCTTGTGTAAAGTTCAGTTGTTTAACCCCTTAGTCTCTTCTGGCTTGGCATTTTCCCTGCTTCCAGATTTTTCTCTCCATCCTTTTTGCTTGCAAATTCCATTTTCAGATCATAGGTAGTGTATAAACCCAAATGATATCACAGGACTCACTGCCACACACTTTTCTTGCATGGCTCTTCACCTGCCATGAGGGCTCTGGGGCTGGAAGAAATCTTCCAAAGCAGTCCCTCRGATTATTTCTCAACTGAGAAAATTAAAAAATTRGAAGAAATGGTGGGTTAAYGGAACCTTGTTGAATTTTTACGCACATAAAAAGTCTGCAAAAATCTTTATATTGCGCTTTCCACCTCCCAGATATGATGCCTTCTCAGGGAGTATTTCTTAGGAATCTTTCATTTTCAGGGCAGCTTCTGCAAAAAGTTCTGTTTTCAGGCAGGGAAGCAGCAGCTACATCAGGTGGGAACCTCTGGCCACACCAAATCGAGCCTCTTTTGGCTTCATGAGTCCCACTGCTCCATCTCTAGACAAACAAACTGTGGGAAGCAGGAGAGGGTACCAACCTAAGGGATCTATTCAGTTGTATTTCAATAAGGATGAATGTGAGAGTGATTAAAAAAAAAACAAAAATCCCAAACATGTGCTTTTTTGTCATTTTAGTAGGATTTGGAGGATAATTTACTCTTTGGGTGGTTAAGAAAGGACAGACCCTTCCAGGCTGCCCAGGAAAAGCAGAATAAGGGCATTACCAAAGGAATTTCCCAGATTCTCCARGATTTTGGCTTCTTTTCAAAACATGAGAAAGGTGAAGCACAGGAAAGCTCCTGGGTGGACATGAGGCCAACACCCACATCAGACAGCCTTGCCTTGGCTCTGGCAGGTGCTAAGACAAGCTGGCTAAATGAGCATTTCTGCCCAGACTGTTCCTGTAGCCAAACTCGTGCCAGACTCACCCAGCAGGGATTGTCTCACGCCGTGGGCACAGTAACCTCGAGTGTGAAAATGGCCCAGGCTGTGTTTGCAGCCTTCCAGACTCTTCTGTAATGGAAGCAATGAACTCTCCGAAGGAAAACAGCAGCAGCCCCTCAGCATCTGGCGCCAGAGCACGTGCCTTGGCAGGGAAAGCTGGGGAAAGGCTTGGAGGAAAGCACTGCAAGGTTTGGAGGAGGAAAACACTGCAAGGTTTGGAGGAGGAAAGCACTGGAAGGAGTTTGCTCAAAGCAGGAGGGGTGGATGAGCAGCATCGCATCCCTCAGCAGCAAATTTTGGGGTGTGCAGCGAGGGCCATGGTTGCAAACATCTTGTCCTGGCACAGGAAGGGTGTCTGCAGGATTTCCTCCTCAAGATAGGAGTAAAATCACCCAGACAGCCAGATACCAGCCACTGACCCATTTTTTTCATCTTCCTTATTGATGGAGATGSTAAATCTGCTGTGATTTCCCTTCTTCTGGTTTGCAATAATGCCCAAAATCCAAAAAAATTGAGGCTCAAAACCCAGTGGCTCTGCTGGGTGTCTGCCAGGCAGCCCCTGCTCGGGAAGGGTGGGTTCCACACGCTGTGATGATGATGTGTGACGATGTCACCCACTGTCACCTTGTGGGATGTGTGACGATGTCACCCACTGTCACCCGGGGATGTGCTGCAGATGCTGGCACACCCTGGCACGGGATATGAGGGCAGACGGACTGCTGGGATCACTCGCACCAGGAGAAAACACAGGGCTGTCACACTCAGACTGGGATGTGAAGCAAAATGCAATTTTAGAGCCCCGTTTCAATGGGAGAGGCAGAGTCGAACCTTTCTGCTCAGCACTGGGATGGTTTGCCTTCTACCAGCCGCTGTTACAGACAGCAAGAGGGGGTGCAGCAGCGCTTGTGGGATCACGGGGATGGCTTTACCCCCTCCTGGACTGTGGCACTGCCAGGGACACCCATTGTCCCCACAGCGTGTCCCCGCTGCTCGGCACCGTGCGCTCCCGGTGAATTGTGCCGCGGATGCTCACACACACTCTCCCCGAGCACAGCTCCGTCCCCACAGCAATCGCACAGCTCCTTCAACTTTTTTATTGCCCGCACATGCACCACCGTAACTTTTTTTGCAAGGATACGGGGTCGTTTATTTTTTTCCCCCGAAGGCAGCGGGTATTTTCGGCGGGGGGTGTGTGTTTTTCTGCACGCTCCTCATTTCACACCGCTAAATGTGATGCTCTGACGGGGGGGAAGGGGGATGTGGGGGTCTCTGGCTCAGCTGGAGGGTCCAGGCTTTGCTGGCAAAAGGGGTGAGCCCCAGGGATCCCTGGAGCCCTGCGCTGCCCTGGGGAAGGGGGTGCGGGGCACAGCAGAGCTCTGATCCCACAGCCGGGCTGGGGGGAGGAAACCCACCCTCCAGCGGTGCCGGCAAAGCCAGTCTGACCCGAGCAAATGAAAATAATCAAAAGTAATTAGAAGCGTGCTGGACTGCTCCTCAGAGATCTGTGCGAGAGAATAAACATGCCGGAGCCCTCCGAGCCACTGCAAAGGCCCATGTCTGAGCTGTTAGGTGCCCTGACCTTGTCCACATAAAGACGTGATTTATGAAGTGCAGGGCACAGCAGCAGGGCTTCTGTCTTCTCCAGGAGAACCAAATTACTGAGGTGGAGATTAACATGCTTTCAGTCGGGCCCATTTCCAGACCAAGGGAAATTTCTTATTTACATTTTTTTTTTACCTTTAATTTTCTCCTCCTCTCCCTTGCTTCAAAACTGCCTTTTGGATGGGAGGGATGAGCCGGGCAGCGTGTGGGAGGGCAGGAGGGACAGAAGGGACAGGAACCGACGTGGGGGGCACCGCAATGCCCACCCCACTCCTTCCTCAAAAACTGGAAGTTATCTGACTCTTCCCCCTGAAATCAGCAGCAACACTTGCTTTTTTTCACCTGATTTTATTTATTTTTCAACTTGATATCCACAAGCCGGTGTGGGAGGAATTGACATGCAGAAACTGTGTCGCCTTTCGTTCTTGTCGTTATTTCCCGGCTCTGTCCTGGAGCATTTGGATGTGTCAAAGCTGTTGTTTTCTCCGTGTTTGTTTCGCTTTGCTTTTCCTTTCTCTCTCCACGTTAATGCACTCTCCCAGCGTTTCAAACACTCTCCGCAGTGTTAGTCGGGATGCTCAGTGCTGTGTTTAGTCACCTTGAGGTACATAACATTAAACCCCACTTAAAAAGGTGGTTGTGAAGTGGCTTGCCTACAAACGAAAGGATAATATTAAGCCTAATATGAACATTTACGGTGTTTAAAAAATCACCAGTGACTTGTGTGATTTTCCCCCATTGTCCTCGGCAGCGTTTGGCCCCAGGAAGCCCATTAAACGTGGACAGTGCCGTTATTTCATCTGGCTGTGGCCGAGCTGCTTTGCTTTGCTTTAATGATGTGCTGGAATGCACGATGCCCATAGGGTCTCCATTAGAAGAACTTTTACTTCTGGGACGACCATGAAGTTAAAGGCTTAAAAGAGGCATCAGTTTACAGCCTGGTGGGAATTACTAGCAGACCGGAGKACTAACTCCTGACTGCCCCACTAATAGAGCGACTTGTTTTAAATAAACAATCGCCAAAGGGACCCTGTGGAAATATCTGGGCCTCTTGAAGCGCCCACCAAACCGTCCTAAGGGAGAGGGGAAAGGCGGCAGGAGATGCTTTAAAGGTTTTTGCTAGAAAGAAGAAACGCATGGCCGTGTGTTGATGTGCGTATCCTCATCCYCGGATCGGGATGTTGGAGGTCCCGACCGGCGGCGGGGCCGGGCTGACCCCCCGCTCCTCCGAGCGAACCCCTCCTGCTCGGGGGCATGAGCCTTCCTCCCCCTCCTCCTCCTCCTCCTTTTCCTCTGGTCGCGCTGCTTTAGAGGGAGAGGAAAGGAATCACTAAAAGAAGGGGTTTTTCCCCCAAAAAGGGGAGCGGCGGGCGCGTCCCGCGTGTCCCGGTGGCGAGCGCCATCCAGCGGCGGCGGGCGGCGCTGCGGCCGAGCCCCGGAGCGGACCGAGCCCCGTTCCCCGGTACCGGGAGCTCCTTTTGTTCATCCACCGGCGTTTCCTCCCTTTGTGGCACGGCCCAGKCGAGGGAAGGGGGGCTCCGGCTCCCTATCGGGGGCTCTGATCAGGCCGATGGGCTCGAGCAATCAGTTTCCCAGATTACTTGTATTTAATACACAATGCATCATAAAGCAAATCCCTCATCCTGACAGGGAGAAAATAGAACAGCTCATAGCGCGAGCCGGGCCAATTTATGGCTAAATTAAAAAAAA
>NW_026623592.1:54735-113234 GCF_030028575.1 Malurus melanocephalus
TTTGGGTAGATTTTTTTTTTCTTTCCCCTTCCTCCCCCTTCCCCGATAACTTTCTTCGCACACAACCCCCCAAAGCCAGCCGATAAGACCAGGAGGGGCGGAAAGGGGACGGTGATGGCGAGCCGGCAGGAACCCGCCGAGCCCCGCCGCCGCTGAGCCCTCCGGGGCCGGCAACCCCCGCCCGGGCCCCGCCGCCCCCCGCACATGGTGGAGCGCCCCGCGCTGCCCCGGACCCCGACGGCCGCGGCCTCCGTCCGCGTTTAACGCCGAGATGTTGCTTCCAGCCGCCTGAAGGATATTTGTCCCTCTCTCCCCTCCCTGTCCCCGCGGGCTCCCGGCGACACAAGGTAAGCGCGGTGAGCGCGGCGGCGGCGCTGCCACGGCCCCGCGGGACGGGGCCGCTTTGCCCCGTCGGTGCCGCCGGCCCCGGGGCGGACTCTGCTCTGCCGCGCCGGGGAGTGGGGGCTGAGCCCCCCTCCCATCCTTGGGGGTTTCGCTGAAAGGGAAAATTAAACGTCCCCTTCCCAAGAGCAGCCGGAGGTGCGGGCGGCGGRGCAGCGTGCGCGCCCGCGGGGACCGAGATCGCCCGGCGCGGCCGCGGGACTTTCGGGGCCGCGGGGTTTGGGGGGCTCCGGGATGGGGTTGGGATTTTCCCCCCTCCTTTTTCGGAGCTGGGCGATAGCCGGGTGCGGCGGGGCGATGCTCGGCAGCCCCGCTGGCTGTGCGCACCCACCGCGCCCCCATCCACGGCCGGGCCCGATCCCGACCCCGATCCCGATCCCGGGGGTGCCGGGGGGTGACCGGGGCAGCTCCGCGGGGTCAGCGCGTCCCCCGGGGCTCATTCAGGCCCGGCCGTGTGCGGGCACGGGCCCGCCGAGAGCCCGGCAGGGATTTCCGTGGGCTCCCGGTGAGCGGGCACCGGCAGCACCGGCTCCGGCCGCGGCTCCATGCGCTCCCGGCGGGGCGCAGCCTCCCGCGCCCTTCGCTTTTCGTTTGGGGCGTTTAAGGTTGTTCCCTTTATTTTCCTGCTGAAATGGGGTGGCTGCTGCCTGCGCCCAGACGAAGAAGTTACAATTTATCAATGAGCTCCYTGTGATGCTGTGGGAATTTTGGGATAGGCCGATGGTAAAGCTTGCGAGTAATGATATTCAGTCCGCTGTAATGATTAGTAATTTGTCATAATATTAGAATAGAACATCCTCTTTAGCTTGTCCACGAGCAGTCTCATTATATTTGTTTATTGTCTGCATAATTGGAACCATTTATTGGTGTGTATTGAATTCTGCCATGGTTTGCATGAGTGTTTACATTGTTTTTCATTTATTCTCTTTATTTTGACATGAGGAGTTCTGTTATTTGCTTCGATCAAGGGGAGGGATTTGAGTGTTGCACAGGACTGCTTAGGAAGTGTAATGTTAAAACAAGATAAATAACTCTGTCTACCAGATAAAGTTTGGTTCAGAGCAACAAATRTGAAAATTCTAAATGAGTGCTGCARACAACGTAAATGCTGAAACAAAACAGAAACCTTAAATGAAGCCAACACAATCTATTTTAATATTTTTTGTTATATTCCTGTCAGAGTYCTTTTTAATTAAAATCACGTTTTAAAACATAGTTATTGATGATAGTATAGAAAATCAGGTCTATCTTAAATTAACATAGTGTTTTATTGCAATAATTAGACATCATTTTGTTTACATATAAATATTTGTTAAGACTTTTTTGGAACATTTATTGTCTTTTTATTATATGTGTGTATTCTGACAATTTCTTTGAAAAGAGCTCACCAGGGAAGCATATTTTTGAATAAACACACCATTATTATTATTATTATTATTACTAGTAGTATTATTATTATCATTATTATTACTATTATCCGTTTGTTTATATGGACACCTGTGATTTATGTTTTGATTAGAATACCCAGCCAACGACAGAAAGATTTACTCTTTCATATTCTTCTTTTTAGATCTTGGATGAGTTTTGCAATGTGAAGTTCTGCATAGATGCCAGTCAACCAGATGTAGGAAACTGGCTCAAATATATCAAGTTTGCTGGATGCTACAATCAGCACAATCTTGTTGCATGTCAGATAAGTGATCAGGTACGTGGCGTTCAATTTCTGGACTTACTTTTTAAAGGAACTTTAGGTATCAATGTAAAAAAAAAAACCCAGCAAGTCACAACAGCTTTTGGCCTGTTTGTTGTTATGGCAAATGATAAAGTACAGATGGGAAATGCAGAATGGATAATTTTGATTATGGGTAATAAAAAATACAATTTTTTTTGTTTTCCATATTATTGTTCAATTCATAAATGATTTTTTTGGTTTTATATCTGATGGAATTCAGAACTGCTTTCTAAGGGTTACTAAGCTATTATTTGCTGATTTTAATTAGGAGCATTTTCTGGCTCCTGTTGCAGTCCACTTGGATTGCTACCTTAAATCCTTAAGTTGATCAGAAGCTGTAACATGAATTTAATGGAAAGAGTGGAGGGGACGACACAAAAGTGATAATGTTACCAGTGTAGCTGCATGTGTGGGGTTTGGATTTGAATGCACACGTGYGTGGATATTATTGTGCCTTCCCAAACACTTCGCTGGAACTCGGAGTATTTGTGTKCTGAATCAGGGTCTTTGGTGATTCTTCGGTGATTTTCTTTCTCTTTTCATTTATTSCACTTAAATCCACTCTTTGTTGGGCTGAAATATTATTTATCCTTGTGGGCTGGGAAAAAAGGCTGGGATAGGCAGAGGAAGAATGCAGTGAAGCATTTTGTTTTCAATTATGCTGATGAGTTATTAGGTGTTTCCTAAATCAGGGTTTGCTTTTGTCTGCGGATAGCACAGGCCATTATGAAATATTTTAATGGGCAAAGTTAGGTCCTTCAAAGTAAAATATCTGAAACAGCAAAGCAGCAGCCGGTTGTGAATTCTTGTTTCCAATTTAAACTTTGCTACCTGCAACGTAGGATTCGATTCATTTAATCAGYGTTTCATTTTTCACCACTTAATTAACTGCATCAGGTGAATGTTAAAGATTATCTTTAGCTGAYTTAATTGCCTTGACAGTATTGAAAGAAGAATCACAACCAGACACAAAGCTTCAATTAGAAATCATTCTTTCTAATCAAATTCCTTAYGTATAGGAAATGAATGTGAGGGAGCCTGCTATTTCCACCCAGTGCTACGTATTTCACTCAGGCGAGATAGCTGATTAAAACTGGGTTAAATAACTTTCTCAGAAACTRTGAGAGAAGATCTTTTTAATTTCCAACTTTTGCAGTTCAGCCCTGAGCACATGTGGCATAGAACGAGCCAGCGGACCAAGAGATAATTTCTTTTTTATACAGCAGCTGGTTTAACTAAAGAAACCATAAAGGTTATTAGTAAAAGCGAGTTACGCTTTCCAAGCTGAAATACGCTTTGTGCTGAAAAACGATAAATTCTCTCAGTGCAGAGCATTTGKGGAACGGTGATAGGAAAAGGAAACTGTGTAGCTTAATTGAAACAGCAAATTCAAATATTTTACGTTGAGTGGGAGCTGGTGGAGGTAGGAAAGATCAGAAGTGGAATCACGTGCGTTGGTCAAAGCAGCTCGCTGTCTTTGGGTCGGTGTTGGGGATCTGCAGCTGAAAGTGCAGGCGAGGCCGAGCCATCAGCATCTCTGAACACAGACATGCACCCGCGCTCTGACGTTTTTGGAAGGAAAGTTATGGCGCTTTTAACTCTTCTCTTTTTTTAGTGTTTACATTTCTGACATTTGGTAATGGTGGCTGTACTGCTGCCAATAATTCCCTTCATTCACTGGAGGCTTGTTATTTATTTTGCACAGTATCGTGCTGTTCATAATTCCATATTTTTATAGCTTTTTTTTGTTGCTGAGATTTGCAAATTAAGATTGGGTTGTCTTTCAAGTAGCATGTCGTGATCTGGGTGCTGTCAGCAAGAGATTGTTGTTCACTTGGCCCTCTGGAAACGCTGAGCATTTACCCACAAAACCGTCAGCGTACTCCCGCGTTTTATGACCAGAGCCTAAAAAGTTAATGCTAAAAATGTGCTCTCGAATCTTAAAGCAAGAAAGTCTTTCTAACAGCTCCTCCTTCTGCTTTCTTCTGGCACAAGCTCACCAGAGGTAATATAAAATATAATGGGAAGGCAAACTGGGAAATGGACGTTACATGGCCAAACGTGCGCGTGTACGAGGAGTGACAAATGCGAGTCAGGGTTGAGCGTGCACGTATCGACCCTGTGCGGCTGCCTGGGGCCACTCGGCCTTGGTAGCCCCTGGAAAAAAAGGGGGAAAAAGAGGAAAAAGAAGGGAATAAAAAGGAAAAATAAAAATAAGGTGAAGCTGAGGACGCGCGTGAGTGGTAGGAGCTGGAGATGGATGGCGGGGGCGATGCAGCCCAGATGGTGCAGGGACCCCAGCTCAGCTGGAGCCACAGCCAGGGTGGGTGCAGGGCTGGGGGGACACCCCAGCTCCTCCTGCCTCCCCCAGAAATACAGAGCACCTCAACAACCCTGGCTGCTGCACGGGGAGCATCCCTGCTGCGGGGACACCGCGGCACAGACACTCGATCAGCRGTAATTGTTCACCTCTAATTGCTTCAATTCATCTGTAAAATTCACAAGCAAACATTGGGCTGTACCTGAGGAGGCAAAAGATCCTGCCAGCACTCCCAGCCTCATGCTGCCCACAAGTTTACAGTACTAAATTCAAGCCTGACTGACAGACAGGTATGGTTCCCAGACTGCTCGAGGCAGGATTGAGATGAGCTCAGGGCCGTGTGTAATCTGGTTGCTCTGCCACGTTCTACCTGCTGTATTCAACAAAAAGAGGGAAAGAAAAACATTTTTTTGTCATTTTCCCTCTCAGAGTTTTTTCAGAGACATACCACCCCACCCCCTGASTCACGGCTGAGGTTAGGTTTCATCACTTAGGATCAACTTTACAAAAGGCCTGGGCTCTCTCTTATGACTGTATAAATGAGCTTTGCTGAGATGAACAGCTCGATAATGGTGGGATGCAGTCAAAACATGCACGCTGGATGCAACTCATGTTTCATTTGATTGCAGCTGGACTAGGGTTTAAAAGCTGTATTTTTTATTTATTTATTTATTTTAAATTCAAACGAGGTCAGTCTAAGATTTCTTTTTGCTGTCTTCTTATTATCTCTTGTCATACCCAATCTAACCTGAACATATGTATTTCAAGGTGTATATGAATAATGAGATTCCACAAACAGGGCATTCAGGTTTTTTTCTTTTTCCTAAAGGARCTACAATGTGTGCAGAGCTGCTTGTCACTGCTCTTGCCCTGGAATGTGTTTTTTCTGCTCAGAGTCAGTTTAGGATTCTCGAGCAGTTTCTGCTAACTTGGACGACTCCTCTCTGTTATCATTAAATATCTATTAGTTCAACTTTTTAATGACTTCAGAATGATTGGCTCCRTTAGGCTTTCTGGCAGTGCTGTCAGCCCAGCAAAAGCATTATTTTTAAAGATGTCTGTTAATGAAAATGCAGTTGCAAATCCAGCAGTGGCTGTGGCAGTGGCATGGCAGRGGCTGTCACACGTTCCAGGCTGAGATCACGGTCACCTTCAAACTACAAAATCTCTTTTTTAAAACTTTTTTTTTTTTATTTTTAGAAACATTGGTGGTAGCTGTTGTAGTTAAACCCTCYGAATATTGGTTTTATCTTGCTCGTTGCATGCAGAGTTCTGACAGTGATACATCCACTTAGCGCTGTGAAACTGCCCTGAGCTTCCAGGTCTCCTTCCCCAAAACAAAACAGCTCCTGAAGAGTCCCCTTGCTTTATCCATGGAAAACTCAGAGTGACTCAGAAAGATCACTTTACTGAGGTTTTGGTTGGCTCTGCGTGCTGAAATAGGTTTTTGGTGGGTTTTTGCCTGTGTGTTTTGTTTCCCTGCCTTATGCTCAAGTACGTGCCGCTGCAAAGGGAGCAGAACCAGTAGTATCACACCCTTAACAGCGTGCCCGATGTCAGWGATATAAACTTACACCAGTCAACCTACTGCTGTAGGTTCCACCAGGTCTGATCCCATCTTACACGTTTTACAAACTTTTTTAATCTGCAGGCACAGCTTCATGTTTCAGGTTTTACGGCCGCGGCCCCCCGTCCGCGGCGGGCAGGGGCTCCTTGCACAGCCACCTGCAAAAGTTGTGTGTTTAAGGAATAGTTTTAAGGCTTTGTTGTCAGAGAGTGAAATTAGGGTTTTGGCTGTTGTGGGTCAGGAGGGCACACACACGCTGAGCTCGTATTCTGCCATGATTTTTGCTAGGAATAGTTGGTTATTAAGCAAATAAAGCTTAATCGAGTTCCCAATGAAAATCTGTCCCCAGTGGAGCAGGGGTGTTTTAGCTTGGGGCTGGTGGAACGAGGAGCTGCTCGGTGGTGATTTTCCACTTGCTGCAGTTAAAGCTGAGGCTGTGGGTGAAATTCCTGCCYGGGCTTTACCACTGCCTGTGTTATCTGGAATTTGATGCGCTGCTGGTGTTACTGCTCTCCGCGTTGAACTGTCCTGATGTGACCTAAAATCAACTGTTTAGAACCAAATCTAACAAGCAGTTATTGCAATTTCTACAAAGTGATCAGGTATTTATTGATGATTTATGTTTAACAAAAACTATGAGGCATTTCTTGTGAGAAGGTCTGCCAAATCCTACTCATCTGCTTGTTAAAATATAGAGAATTATGGACAGTCACAGAGCCAGGACAAGACTGCACCTTGCTTGACATTGATGACATTCATTAATGGAGATTCATGGGTGTTAAAGGACAACTGAGTGGTTAGATCAGCTCAGGAGAGCAGGTGGGTGATGGAATTTGGGGTCTGGTGTCAGTATTTAGTGTCCCCCAGGGAAGAGCTCCTGCAGCACCAGAGCAGCTGGGATGAGCCAGGGCTTTCACAGAARCCAAAATTCACCAGCAGTGGAAGAAGATCTGAGTGGCCCAGGGGAGGGGGGTGGCCTGCAGCTCCTCAGGGTGCCGAAAAGGCTCTGCAGAGAAACATCCTGCACTCCCCACCTTGCTTTGGGCAGCAGGAGGCACCTTTTGCCTCCAAAGGTGGAATAAGGGGGATTTCTGCAGCATCCTCCCTCCAGCCCTTCCTGCAGCGAGCTTTTGGGGCATTTTGGAAGTGAAGAAGGAAAGGATTCACAGCCCTGGTGCTGAGGCTCTGTGGTGCTCCCCCACTCTCTCTGCAGTGTGAAGGGGAGGGTCCTCTCTCCCCACCGGGCTCCACTCGTGCCCCTGCAGCCCCCTGMACACAGGCATTTGCTGAGTTTCACCTGTGGATTTTTGGTGAAGTTTTCTTTGAGCCCAGTATAGCTCTCAAGCAGGATTTTTCTACCTTGGCCCTTCAAAAATTTCCAGTTCATTTCAATTTATCATTTGCCTGAATACAGCAAAAAGAACCTGGCTCAGGTTTCATCACACAGCTCTCCAGCTGCACAAGTTGTTCATCACAGTAGCTAAAATTGAAGCTGTACTGTTTGGACCTTTTTATTTTTTGTTTTTTTTCCCCTTCAAATTCTTAATTTTGCTTTGCTGTGAAGTTGCATATCTGTTGGTCCTTCTCATTTTTCCGGCGGGCGTAATTCCTGATTTTGATGGAGCCCCTTGGACATAACGCTCATTATTACTTTTGGACTTTTAATTTGTTTTACTTCTCAAGCAAGTTCCCCTCTTGCTCCAAAGCAGTGTGGGGATGGATTCCAGTTGGCACTGCCTCTTGGGGCACAGTCCCTGGAGGATCTGGGAGTTGAGGCTGCTTTGCTTGGGGTGGGTGTGCCCATGGGGTGTGGATGTGGGGCTCACTGGGGAGTGATCCACTTTTGGGATCTTCTGTTCCATCCTGAGCAGGGTGGGTGCTCCTGGTATGGGGTGGGACAGAATCCCTGGGTGCCTCTCCTGCCATAGGAGCTGTGAACTCAGCACGTGGCCCGGGGGTTAAAGGACAAACTGCCTCCATTTGGAGCGGCATCTCCTGCCCAAAATTCCGAATTTTCCAGGCAGCTCTGGTGCATGTGTGATGTTTCCCAAAGCTGCAGTCAGGAATAAAGGGTTTAGCTGGATGCACCAGGAACGACAAACGTGTGCGTGGCAGCTCTTGCCTTTCCTCGCACCGAGTTGTCGCTTTTCCCCCAAAAACCTTGACTTCAGTGAACCCCTCGTGGCTCAGGGGGATGCTGCTGGGAGCAGAGAGGTGTCCAGGCAGGGCTCTGTGGGGCTGGCAGGGCCGGGGGGATGGCTGGGGTGCTTCAAAGCACTCGGGCTCAGCGGCCCCAGCCGAGCTCGCGGGGAGCGCGTTTCGCTATTATTTCAATTATTACAACTTCCTGAATAGGTCGAAGGTCGTTCATAATTCACGCTTCTGTCATCTTTGCACATGCCAAATGCAGTCTATTAAGCATAAATAAAATTTCAAGTGCCTGACCAGGAAAAGTAAACTGGGATACATAACAATGAGGCTTTATTCATCCATTTAAAAGTAAATTGTGTGTGTTCTTTTTTTTTTTTTTTTTTTTCTTTTTTCCCCCCTATCCTTTCCCTTTACGGCTTTGCAGTTTGGGAGYTTTTATTTCTGCTCAGTAGCTCAGATCTCTGACYTGCAGTGTGGGCAGGCACAGGGGACTGATGAGCCAAGCTTCTCCCCACCTCAGACCCCCTGAACTCTCCAAGTGCTTCCAGACCTCAATCCGATTTTGCTCTTCCTACATAAACTGCAGTCACACACCGCTGATCCCAGGGCATGTGAAATGCGCATCTGGACTTTGCTTTTATTTTATTTTTTTTTCCTCCTCCTCTGGTTGTTCCTCTCCTGTGCAGAAGCTCTTCCTATTCTTGATCTCAAGGCTGGTGAAAAGGCTGCAGAATGGAACAGGCTCTGTCAGCTGGAGAAATGATAGCCAGAACATTGAAACCTTTCATTAATTACCGTGGAGTCAGGACTCTGCCCCAGAAATCCTCAAGCTTAGCAGTTGAAAAATCCACTTATTTTATGTTAGCATTTTCTAATGCAGAAAATATTGCCCGTGGTAGAGGAGCTGTTGGTACAAAACACAGCAGCCCAAAGGGTACCTGTGGAGCTGGGGGGGAATTTGGGAGGTTCCCATCTGGGAATTTGKGACTCCCCCACTGCTGCAGCCTCAAAATTCAGGTGATTCATTTCAACAGTTGGCTTCTCACTCTTTCCCAGACAGGATAATTCCAGGAGGTTTTAGGTGGGAAGAGTGAGAAAAAAAGCTCTTAATGTGAAGTGAAAAGGACAGCTCTTAAAATCAGAACAAATTTACCTGCACGATTGTTTTGGTTGAAATTCAACATGTTTTATTTTAGATTCTCTCTGCAACATAAATTGATATATAAACTGTTAGTGCAGGTGGTTTTTTTTCTGAGCATAGAGAAATTTTAAAAACTTKTCTTAATAATCATTAAAGTTAGCGTTACAATAATGTGAAAATGCCAGAGCTGGAAACCTGTCAGTCAGCCTTTGTTTTGGAGAACATTARGTTCTGAGATGCAAAATAAAGAAACATTACTCAACCTAAAAGATGGGGTTTTTTGAAACACCCATTTTGTCTCCCTGCTGAGAGACAGAGAGGCTGGMCAGGGAGTTTCTGATAGGTATTTAGATTATCTCTACTATTTTTAAACACCAGAGCAGACAAGGCCACTCTGCAGAGTTTGCTGCCTGTGCAGGGATGTTCCCCACAGCTGCAGGAAAGGTGCTGCATTGTCCTGGGCTTCAAAACCCTCTTTATGCCCCATCCAYGTGTCCTCACTTTGTGCTGAGAGGGGAAAGGTCTGTCCAAACACCKTTGATGGGATGGGGAAATACTGGAGAAGGCTTTGCTGTGCTTTTTGTCCTCTTCTTGTTGTGGGTGCAGTGCTGACCTGGGAGAAGCAGCTGCATTTACCTGAGTGGGACACAAACCTTGGGACACAAACCCTGGGGCACAAACCCTGGGGCACAAACCTTGGGACACAAACCTTGGGACACAAACACTGGGAGTGCGGGGCAGAGCAGCAGCTTTGGCACAATCCCTGTGGGATGGTGGAAATCCTTTCTAGCTGTGTGGTGCTCCTGCTCCTGCTTCCACCCCAGCAGGAGTCCCTTCAGTCAATGTKCTCACATCATCATTCCACAGATTATTCCACCCCAAACCAGCCAGCAACAGGGCTTAACCTTCCACAGATCCAACTGCAGCTTCCCTTTCAGAGATGCCATTATACTTGTGGAATGAGAAATTTGCTTTTCAATATGCTTATTGCAACAAATGGAAAACCAAGCATTGCTTACAGCAAATACTCACTRGATGTGGTGCTATTATCAGGTTTATTTGCAGGAGGTGAAAGCTGGCGTCACTTAAACAGGTTTTGGTTTTTGATGAGATGAGCTTTGCTGTCTCAGCATCCCCAGCACGCTGAATCCCAGCAGGCATCCTGCATCCTTTGGCACTGAGAGTGGCATCGGATCCAGAGGGGATTGTGGCACCAGGCRTTCGCTGTCTGCATGAAGAGAAACACACAGGACACTGCCATGGCTCTGAAATACTCAGTGGAGTTTGAAATCCCCTCGGCAAGAGACACAAATGGGGAGCCTGAGCAGCTGAGGGTGGTGTGGAAGAACAGGGAGGGCAGATCACAGTGCCCACAAACCCCTTCTGGTTTTTATGGGGAAATCGGGCACAAGCAGGGGGCTGTGGCACGGGGACCTTGTGCCTGATGTATTTTGCCATCCCTTTTGTCACCTGGTAAGGGGTGAGCAATGGGGTGTGGGATGAGCTGCTCCAGCAGCCTCCCCTGCTGCACCCTGGAGTGGCTTTTGGGACAAGCTGAAAAAAAAAAAAAAAAAAGAAATCCGAGGAAATGCATCCAAATTCGCAATTTGTAGGTATTTAGCCCCTATCCATGGGCACAGTTTGTGCAGGCAGGAAGGATTAGGCTGTACAGCCACCTCCTGGAGGACACCGGTATGTGCTGCTGCCGGCTGGGACTGGGCAGGGAAAGCATCCAGAATCTCCTGTCCTTACCTGTGACAAACCCATCCCTGGGATTTTGGACCCTGGAGGTGATTTGCTGCCTTTGTCCCAATGCTGAGAGTGCCGAGAGTTACGAGTTTGGGAGCAAACCCTTTAAAAACCCATCAGCCTGAGAAAATGCAAAGGCATCGTTTTTTAGCGTAGGAAGCATAGCTGTCATGTGGTTTTGTTTAACAAGGCCCGAGGAAGTTACTAATATTTATTTGAGCTGCTTCGTGGAGCTTTTTAGTGCTCTTCTCGTTTCCTGCTGAGGCAGAAAGCAGCCAGATGGATTTTGGGAATTTCCTCTCGGCAGAGTCTCGTGGTGCTGGCAGGGACCCAAGGAAAGGTGTCCCCTTTGCCTCCCCAAGGGCTCCTTCCTCAGCCCAGCATCACCTGGGTGAGGGGACAAGGTGTCACCAGCCATGGCCACCACTGCAGCTTTGGCTGCTCGTGGTATTTCCTCAGCCAGGACGGATTTTTCCTTTGGTTTCCCTTTGAAGCTAAAGAGTAACCAGGTGCTGGGTCTTGCAAACTCTCTCCTTACAGCTTTTTGGATGGTGTAGATGGTTGGAATGGGGGCTGGATGCCTCTGGCTTAACCTGCAGCATCTCCTCATGTCTGCTTTAGAATTACAGGAACATTAAAGTTGGAAAAGATGTGTAAAATCATTGAGTCCCAAGCATTAAAGCTACTTCAGTACCCTTTCCCAGTGCACCAGGAGTTCCCTCCCTTGCAGGGATGGCTCAGGGATGTGTTTTATGGCTGCTCTGTACGTGGGTTACCTGCAGCCATCACACAGCTCATTGTGCAGCACAGGCTGARCCCTTTTTATCCTCACAGAGCCTGAAACACAACGGCTTTGGGGCTGGAAGGAGCAGCCATGGTCAGTGAGCTCTTGTCCAGCAGCAGGACATGGCTGGACAGGCTCTGGCCACGAGGGTTTGGTCTGCAGCTCTCACCACAGGGCTTGATGCCTCTTCACCTTTTTGTGGTGCTCACCTTGCTTTCTCTTTCTATTCTTTTTTTTTTTTTTTCAGATATTTTACAGAGTGGTAGCAGATATTGAACCAGGAGAGGAGCTCTTACTGTTCATGAAGAGTGAAGATTATTCACATGAGACGATGGCTCCGGACATCCACGGTGAGCATCTTCTTACCATTTCATCTGACAGAAATTATCACTGAAATTAACTCAAAATTTAGGGAGATTTTTCTTTTGTTGAAGTCTAGGATGATTTCACTGCAGCCAGGGATGAGAGCTGGGCTGTGGTTATGTTTGTCCATCCTCTGCCCTTCTGCTCCTGAWTGAAAATTGATGGGTTTGTGGGTATTGCAGAAGAAGAACAGTCCATGTCCCCATCTCAAGGCTGTGCTGTCTTTTATTGGTTATTTTTGTCTCTTAGCCAGGCAACTGTGACCTTAAAAACAGGAAATCTCAGGTTGCCAATGTTGCTGTCACCTGTGGGTTCATCTCAGCCATTTGCTTTACTCATCCCACACAGATTGTGCATCTCAAACTCCTGAATTGAGGCTTGGATTTGTCCCCCACCTCCAAAATCTCCTTCTGCCATTCTGCCTGTTGGGCAGAGGGTTATCAGCCACRGTGGGAGCTGGGTGTGGGATATCTGTTTGATGGCCCAGCAGGTTGCAGTTTATGCCAACAGGGACATTTTGCAATTTCTCAGCGATTCAGAGACAATGCACAGGGGTTTCCCAGGGCAGGAAGTGTCAAGGTCTGCACTTTCTTGTAACTGCTTGTACATTTAAAGTAGTATATTTTGTTCTCTTGAGGAATAAAAATGGGAATTATGTGTTCATTCCCATTTGGTTTTGTTTGGGGTTYTTTTCCMCCAGCAGTAACTTTGTTTATTTGCTGCTAAAGGTGTCCCCCTTTTCAGTTCTCCCTGCCTGGTCCCCACGGTCAAGTAGCCATTGTATAAATGRCACCAGAGGAAATCTCTGCAGTCACACACAGGATCAGGTCCCACAGGGCTGATTTAGGAGCAGACTGAGCCAAARTGCTGCTCRTGGACAGCCAAGAGCAGAGCCCCAYGACACTTCTCTCTGGATCAGCAACCAAGAGCATCCATTGGGGACTCCAGCCAGAGTCCTCAGAGCCTTTCTGACTCAGAGCCCCAGGGCATTCATGTCTGGAACCAAACCAGGGTGTCTGGCTCTGTGATGGACCAGCAGTATAAAATGTAGCAGATAAAAAAATCCAACATCATGGGATGCTCTTCTCCAAGTTTGTTTTTTTTTGGGATTTTCTTCAGCTAACCTATACTTTTGCAGAAATTGCTATTTAAGGTACTCACTCCAAAGTAACACTTTACTGATATTCTACACATTTCACAAAGAAATTACTACGATTTTATGGAWTTTAAAGCAAAGAATTGAACTTCATGTGTCTCTGACTTTGTTCAGAGCTAGGTGCTGCCAAGGAACTGTGATGAAAATGAAGAGGCTTTTAAAAACTCTATTTAAGGACCCATTTTTGCTGGTGTTTGTGTCTGAGTCAGTCTCTTTCATTCAGAAATGCAGAGACTGGCAGCCTCTGCTGGATATCCACGTTAGACCCTGTATAATTCCATTTAGGATGGTATTTACACACACTGACTTCTGTCCTAAACCAGTGTTAGGGATTCCTGTTGGATGTCACCCTGGCAGTTAACACAGAATTAAAACATTACTAGAAAGCATTCTTAGGAGTCCTTTCTTTTGAGTTTCTTCTCTTTTTCACTGAAGARCAATTCATTTAACCACACCATCATCCTGCTCCTGATGGGGTGGTGGTTAAAAATGAGTGGAARCTGAGGTGTTGTCCCCTTTGTGTTGCAGAGGAGCGCCAGTACCGCTGCGAGGATTGTGACCAGCTCTTTGAGTCCAAGGCTGAGCTGCTGGACCACCAGAAATTCCCCTGCAGCACTCCCCACTCTGCCTTCTCCATGGTGGAGGAGGACTTCCAGAAGAAGCTCGAGAGTGAGAATGACCTTCAGGACGTGCATGAAATCCAGGAGTGCAAAGAGTGTGACCAAGTCTTCCCAGACTTACAAAGGTAGGAAAAGGTGCTTAAAACGTGGTTGAATGGGGCAAACTCTCAGTGGATCATGCAGGGCATCAGAACCTGATACATTCATTTTTCACAGAAACCAAAGATGAAGGTGAGCAGGATTTCCATACCCGTTGGTGTTTTGTGGTGTAAAAAGCAACAGAGTCTACATAAATCAGAAATTAGGTCCTTGTGCTTGAAGTCCTTAGTGAGGATTTTAATTTAGAGCTGGATCTTYTGCTGATAAATCTGTAGTTGGCATGACTTGGGCTGGTGGCAGTGAAATCACAGGAGTGGTTCTACTTCACATCAGCTGAGGTCTGGGCTCCTAAATCTTTGGTRGAAATAATTTGGAATATCTCTGGTGTTCATTAATATTACCAATTTCGTCTTTGCGAATGAGCCATTTTAGTTAGGAACGGATTCTGGATGTTAATAAATATGTCTGTATGTTGATGTTAATTTGTAGCCATATGGTCATGAAACACCGGGGTTTGTTGTTTTCTGTAAATTTTCTCTGTGTTAAAACAGATAGACCTGTGCATAATGTACCCAACATACAGGTGCTGGTTCTGCAAGATGGATCCCTCTCTCCCAAAATAGAGAATTTCCTTCACTCCTCTCAGTGGAGCAGAGCATCCTGTGGGGTGTCTCAGAGCAGKGGATGATCTGTGCTCTTGGATAAAACCAATGACACAGGAATTAAAACACAAACATCACTCCCCACAGCTCACCCCGCTGAGCAGGAATTTGGGAAAGCACAAGGTCTTGTTCACCGGCTGCTGTTGGGCAGTGTGTGGCTCCACTTGTCTGATTTTTCAGTCTGAGGGGTTGATTCCAAGGAGGCAGATCAAGTCAGAAGGATTTCCAGCAGCTTGGGTGAGGCAGGGCTCTGTTCTGTGGGGTTTTTGAGTGTTTGGAGTTATTCAGCATTAAAGTTCTTTTCTCCCTGCGAACGAGAGGACAATATCTAACATATATTAGATATTTCCCAATAATATGGGAATCATTGAGAAAATGTAAATTTAGCTTAAAATATTAAATATTGAATAGAAAGGGCAGAAAACAAAGGAGTCATCATAAATAGATGGGCAGCACTGTGAGGAAGAGTGAAAAATGAGAGCGAATGCAGCCGCTCTCYGAACTTGTGAATTATTGAAAAGCTCACACCACACAGACAGTTCACAGCAGAAAAGTGCCAAAGCATGCTGTATCCAGATTATATGAAACAAAAAGAACCCAAATGATCCATGCTTGAGGGTGTGAGGAATTACCTGAGAAATTAGCTGAGCAGCAGGAGGATGGAGGTGTTGGGTCCAGGAGTGCCCAGTGCTGATGGAACCACGGCAGAGTCTGGGAGYGGTGCCACAGCCAGGGACAAGAACCTCTCTAGGTCTTACGACAAATTTGTTTACATGATGGAGAGTTCAATTGTTATAAAAGCATTAGGAGGAGAAGCCAGAATTATTTTTTCCTGCCAGAGGAAGAAGGGTAGAAGAACATCTGCAGAATGAAATATTTTCCACTGCCCATGGCTGAGAAGCAAGGTTGCTGTTTGGGCTACACAACCCAAAAAGGCTGTAACTCTGGCAGATTTCATCACTGATTCAGCAGAGATCAGTGGGWGCTTCMTGTGAGAACAGCTGGGGCATTCCAGGCTAAAATTCCCCCTTTCCAGTGGGTTCTCTGTGAATCCACTCATTTATTATGTARTGATCTCCCCTCAAGCAGTGGTATGAGTTATGACTTTGTATGCGACCAAGAAATACATATGTGCTACAAAGGAATAAATAATGTAATAGAAATAATTCTCTGAATAAAAATTCAGAGGCAAAAATTAATTTAAAGATGTGCAACAGAAATTAGGTGGACACTGAATACCCTAATAATAGACWGAATAAACCACTAAGAAATGAATGACTAAACAGTGCCACAATTGCACACAGTTAATAATAATCATCAAGAATAACTTCARTTGGGGTGTACCTTATCTAGAGGCTTCTTAAATTCATCCAGCCCTGCTCTGGAGGAGTTATTCCTCATCTATTTCCTGCTGTAAGAAAAACTGACTCCCATCAAAGGAGTGGATTTATGGCAGGTGGTGGCATCCAAGGTGTGTTCAGAGGGAAAGTCATAAGGCAGAAATAATTCAGRCTGCAGGGAAGAATTACCAGAGTGAAATACTGAGAGGTGTGTGAAATGATCTCCTTGGGAGCGATGGCTGCAGCATCTCCTGGAGCATTTGTGAGTGGCCTGGCAAAACATGAGAGGATGTGTTATTCTGGGGGGAGGAGGAGGTTCTGCTGGCTGGGGGGAGCCTGGTACTCACAGGACTTATTTCTGTCAGCATTGGACCTTGGGGGCTTTTTAATTTTTYTTTTYTTTTGGCTGTAACTGTGTACTCAGCTCTCCCCTCTTGCCATAAACCCCCACCTGACTGAGCCCTGTTGCTGTTTCCACAGCCTGGAGAAGCACATGTTGTCCCACAGCGAGGAGAGGGAGTACAAGTGYGACCAGTGCCCCAAAGCTTTTAACTGGAAGTCCAACTTGATACGTCACCAAATGTCCCACGACAGCGGGAAGCACTACGAGTGTGAGAACTGTGCCAAGGTACAGTGAATTTGGGGGCTGCCTGGCACTTCTTGTGCTGCTGGATGCACGGAAAACGTTGGGATGCAGGAGGGTGTAGGGCTTCTGCTGTGACCCAGATGGTTTCTCTGGGGTTTTCACTCCTCCTTTGCAAATAYGTTATTTTTCTTCCCCTTTTGATTTGGGGTTGGCTGTGGAGTCTGAAATGGGCATCCTCGAGCTCAGGGCTTGGCTCCTTGGGAGGATTTTTGGGGTGGAAAAGCGTCAGTGAGGGGCAAGGATCCCAGGGGAACACAGGGCAGAGGATTCCCTGGGCTCTGTGCTGGCTGCTGGGACCAGAGACTTCAGGACACTGCTGCAGTATAAATCAAAAATAATCAATAGCAATGTGCCCAGCTATACTGAGTGAGCACAGCTCTCACCTCTAAACCATCTCCATCACGTCCCAGCACTGGGCTTGCTGCGTGGATTGTTTGTATAGGATGTGGTGCTCTGCATTGCATTTTATCAGATTCCCAAAGCTTGGCCCTTTTCGAGGACTTGCTTGGTTTTAGGTGGATTTTATTGCAATATTGGGAATTTCTCATTGAGCTGGCACTCACAAGATGCAGCCAAGCCCTGTTTTCTAGCCCTGTGTTGTGTACAGGACTGCTCGCTGTCACACACTCAGGTGTCACTATAAAGTACTTCTATTGCAATAATGGTCAGAGATTTCAAGCAACCACGTTTTCACTGGTGAATTCCCTGACCTTAAATGTGCTATTTCTAATGGCAAAGTCATTAACAAATCCACCCAGTGCTTGGCTGATCCTGGGAAACTGAGGCCCCATCCTGCAGGCACAGCTCCCATTGCTGGCCATTAGCAAGGGGTTTAATCTTAGAATGCTCCCAAAAATAGCTCCAAGGTTTGAATTTTAAATAACTGTAATAACTGGCTTCTTCCACAGTCAAGTTTCTTGGTTAATCAGTACTCATTTCCTAGCAGGTTTTCACGGACCCCAGCAACCTTCAGAGGCACATTCGTTCCCAGCATGTGGGGGCTCGTGCTCACGCTTGTCCAGAGTGTGGCAAAACCTTTGCCACTTCTTCGGGCCTCAAACAGCATAAACACATCCACAGCAGTGTCAAACCTTTTATATGTAAGTCTTCAACTCAACGTCTTTGATTAAGTGTTGTTTCTCGTGCCGTGAAAGCAGCGCAGTGTGGAAGCAGGAGGTTTTGTTCTGCTCCCTCTGAATGTCCCCCCCGTGTCACCAGGGGCTGTGAGTTACTAAATTAGTTCTGGAAAAGAGTTATTTTCATGTGATTTTCCTTTTCAGGCAGACACTGAGTGCTGTGTGAATGTACCTGTTGTCTTGGGGATGTTTTTTCCACRCACAGGCGCAAAGTGAGCAGTGGGATTTAGCAAGAAGGAGCCGTGCCAGGCTTGGTGGCTGCAGCCTCATTGCTGGCTGCTCTCCTCCCWCTTTAGGAGTTAATTTTGGGCTGCAGAGTCTCCACAGCAGATGCCATGACTTTTGCTGGAGTGGGAAGACAAATCTCASAGGCAGTGAGATTCACCTTGTCACCTTCCTCGAGACTTCTCCGCATGCCCCAAGTTTAAGGACTGAGTTGAGTTTTAGATCTTCCCTTACAGCTTCTCCAGCAATAAAACTGGCTTTGAATRTGAGCCTGGCTTAAATGGGATCCTCAGCCTTGCTTGGGAAGGGTGCAGGTTGTTTTCCCTCCCTTTCACTGGGAAATCAGAGGCATAAAAGGTTTTCAAATACTGTTCTTGGTAGTGCTGCTCTCCACAGCCTTTTCAGGCACCTGCTGTCACCTGAAAGGTACCTTGACCATCTCTCCTGCTTGTCTGCTAAACCTCTTCATCTTCTGCTGCTCTCAACAATAATTTACCAAAATATCTGCACCACACCTGTAAAAAACACTGTCCACAAGCGAATATATTTCCTCTAAAGGAGGAGTATTGGCTTACACAACTCATTTGTGTAAAATCTGTAACCTGCCCTTGGGTGAGTAATACTTTTAGTTTGGACTCCTTCTATGAGAAAATGTGTAAATAGATCCAATATTAAATCCAACAACATTAGATCCAACATCACTAATAATTTTTAAAGCTGATTGAAGATTAAATGATTACACTTAATTAGAAAACTAACTTCTGGTTAGGTAGGGAGTCTTCAGGTAGGCCTGTTGCAACATGCTACATAAAAGTCTTTGAGTGGAGCCTCTTCAGAATGAAATAATCTCTCAAATGCTCTTTGTGGCTGTTTTTTTTCTGATAAAACAACAACTGGTACTCTTCACATGTACAGTGTGAGGCACGAAGGCCGTGGAGCACCCTATGGATAATGGCTGTGGAATTGCAGAACAAAAGGGTTTGGAGACCACATGTTTGGTGGGCTTTGCCGAGCCCTGAGAGGGAGGTAGGGTCACCTAGAGCAGATCTCTGCTTTCCACCAGAAGGCCACACACCAGGATTTCCTCGTACCAGGCTGTTTATGGCAACTGTCTCTTATTACAGTGCGCCGCCCCAGCTCGAGTGAAAACTCACCAGCRCTGAGGTAATTACTCACTGCCTTCACAGAATCTCCAGCCTCCCCAAATAGAAACCACATGCCATAATAGACTGAACGCATTCTAAATAGTACTTACAGTAATTTTTTTAATAAGCAGAAAATATGCAAACTTAACTGCTGGCTAATTTGGGGTCCAGAGACAATGGCGGTACAGAGTGTGTGTAAGCATGAGGTTAACTTTTTGCAGTTTGTGAGCTGGATTGGGAGTTTGTGTTAAACCTGGGGTCTGTAGAGCAATAAAATCTGCAAGGAGGGAAGCTTCTCTTACAAGCTAGTTGCTTAAAAGTATGGCAGTGAGATTTAAAGGGTGTAATAAGGTGTAATGGTAGAAATCAAACCCAGCTTCTGTTGCTTTCATACATGGAAACAATTACAGTTGATAACCACCCCCCATCTACTAAAGTTTAAGTCATGTGATGAAAAGGAGGTAGATCTTAYAACACAAATTTATTCTGAGGAGTCCTGGCTCTTGGGAATATCCATGGAGGTGGCACAGTCAGTTTAGAGACAGAATCTGCTCCAGAATCCCTGTGGCTTTGGCTGTGCCCATCACTGATGCCCTGATACACCCAGGGCAGTCCCCAGCAGGAAAAGTATTCCAGGCAGCAAGAGCTTCCACCTGGACACAAAATTTCCTTGCCAGCCTTGGATTAAATAGAACACCTGCTAAATACACCTTGAGCAAGCAGCGCATTGTTAAATAGCCTTAGAAACTTCAATACTCAAAAAAAGTAAAATYGTCAGTACAGCTGTTAATTGTTTGCTGAGATTATAATAATAAATATTTACTTCTTTTAGTGGTGTTGCTATTATTGGTTGAATTTATTTTTAAAACTGAGTTAAAAACACATGTAGTCAAATTAATCATTTGCATCTCCCTTAAACAGCCTGCAAGGATATCTTAAAATTTTAAGTGCRTATTTTTGATTTTCTCCAGAGTGGAATATTTCTTGATTCTGTTGACTTTGGAATATATTAATGGAGTGTACCACTGTTCTWTAAGGGAAAGCTTCCCAGATTTTAGGAAGACCTAATCTGTGCCAATACCCCTCTTTTCAGTCCTTTGCCACTCCAGCCTGCCTGAGCAAAGCCTTATCTTTAATAAAGCCGTGTGAATAAAAAGCTTCCCCTCCACACAACCTAGTAGAAGATCAAAAGTGAATAAAACATGATTTATTTTTAATTCTACATTAGCCTATCCTTGGAAATGCATGGATTTGAGATTTTTTTCTTTTTCTGGAAAAATATTGATTGTCTATCCTGCTGTACACATGGGGAGGAGTTGCTCCATAATACCCAAGATGAAGTTTGTGTGAACTTATGGAAGTGACACTTGAGTCACCATTTGGGTCAGTTTAATTTTGGTTTCTGTGGTCAAGGTGATGGGAGCAGGGGGAAATTACTGTGCAAAACCTCAACAGTGCAGGTAAGGGGCCTGATTTGTACCCTGAGTGAGGAGGTGGAAACAGAAATGTTATGCCTGTAATTAGGCTAAAAATAGGAAAAAATAGCAGAAAAATCAGAGTTTTGTAACTGCAAAATGAACAATAAATAGTTCTACATAAAATAAAAAAAAATTATGTTAAGTAGGCAAATGAAATATTTTTTAAAGGGTCAAAAAGTATTTATCAGGAGAAAATCAAGGAACTCGAACAATCTCTCCTCRWYCTYCTWGTCTCWCTCCTYCYTTTYWYTTCYRCATTTTYCYCTCCTTATTTCTCGCTTTMCTTTTGATTTTCTCTYTCTTCTTCCTCGCCTTTCCTGGTGAATGAAGATTTCCAGCAGGAGCAGTAGCTGACACACAGAAACAAACACTCTTCCTGAATTACCGCATCCCAAACTTCCTGAGTTTGAGCCCGATCCCGCTCCCATTACCCCAAATTGTGTCGGGGATGCCGGAGTGGGATGGGAGAGGGTGGATGGGGCAGGATCAGACCCGGGAACAATGGAAGCATTGTTGGTGAGATACAGAGAGGGCTCCTGGAGAGGTAAACAGCTCCGAGATGACAACAAGCGCTGGAGTTTCTCAAGGGCAGGGGATTTGGAGGAGCAGGAAGGTGAGCGCGGGCCCCGGAGCGAGTGGAAGTCAGAGGACGTGATTGCAGCTCATGGGAACCAAGAGTGCAGGATGGGATACATTCAATTCAGTTTCCTCTGCGGGCTTAAAATAGAGCCATTGTAAATTATGTCAGACTGTCTCGAATCATGAAAATGATTGTTAAAAAAAAAAAAAAGGCCCCAGAATACACAATGTGTATTGTTGTGCGGCTTTGATGTGTGAAAGATGAGAGTTTATGATATAACACGGATTAAATAAAAATAAAGCGGCCACATGCTTTTTCCTGGCTGGGAAAAAAAAAAAATATTGCAGAGGGATAGCACTGCTTGATGGTAATGCTGCTGCCTTCTTGTTAAACAAGACGAGCTGATACTGTTAGAAGCAAGGCAGTGCAGGGGTACAGATGAATTTTGGAAAAATGAAGAGTAGAAGACAGCACAGCCTTTGGACTTGCCCAGAGCTCCTGCTCGCCCAAAGGATGCCAAGGAGGGACTAAAAAAGGCACTGTGGAGCTCAGCATCACCCTCTTCCAAATCCCACTTCAGCTTACTGAGTTAGAAATGAGTTGCTGCCCCAATTTACTGCCTGAGGTTTGTGGCAGCCAGAAAATGAGGAGCCTGCACAATTCCGTGTGCTTCAGTGACGTTGTTGACTCTGCAGGGGCTCCCTCTGCACTACCAGCACCACCTCCACCTCCTGCTCCTGTGGGAGGGTGCTGGAAGCTGAGCTCTGATGTGCAGATCTGACTGTGACCTCAAGGTAGCTCTGCTCCCCTTGGTGTCCCCAAGATTTCCTCAAAATTCTGCATTTGTGGGGCTGGAACTGCTCTCACCCCAGAGGGGTTCAAAAGGAAATCTATCGGGCTCCTACTGATCAGACACGAAAATAAAGATAGCTTCATTCTCAAAGGAAACTGCTGTTGAAATATAATCTGTCTTGTCCTGTGCAAGAGGCAAATAAACAATATTAAGACTAGGAAAGTTATTGAGATGTGGAATTTAGAGTGACAGCATCACAGGCACCTGTRAGGACTGTATGCATTGCATGAATGGAAATGCTTTGGATGTGTGAGAGTACTGAGGTTATCCAGGTTCTAGCCCGGACTTCCATGAGATTGGATTTTTCATTGTAAGTTGAAAAAAAAATGTTTGTTAAATTTGTACTTGGAAATAGGAAATGCCTGGTTGTCTCCTTCACCCCTCTGCTGTTCTTGCAGAGTGAAAGCTCTGCGGGGCAGCTCCATCTCTGTCTGGTCCTGCAAATATTTATTTTAATGACTAATTTCCACATGGGAACAGTGACATAAATGGATGGCATTTGAAGACACCTGTGCTCTCGCACTGTGGGTTCATGTGGGGTCACGGTGCGGCGCTCGTGGGGGGCTCTGGGGCTAATGCAGCGTGGAATAATGGTACTGAGTGTGCAAAATTGTGCAAGGCAAGGAGCACACCAGTGTCTGACAGTGATTCCACACCTTTTCTGCTTAATTGGAGTGGGTTTTGGTGCTGTGTTTTCACATTTGTCTGCTCGGGTGCCTCRCTTTGGGGAGYGCAGYGGCTTTTGTACATTTGTGCACCCCRAACCTCTCCCTGCGGCTTCCTYGTTGACATTCGGCGGGTRAAAAATGGTGTTGTTTGCACAATTTTGAGGGTGGGGGCGATTACCACAAAGCCTGAGACGTGTTGTTGTTGTTGTTTACATACAGGTGAGGTCTGCCATAAATCCTATACTCAGTTTTCAAACCTTTGTCGTCATAAGCGCATGCATGCTGATTGCAGAACCCAAATCAAGTGCAAAGACTGTGGACAAATGTTCAGCACTACGTCTTCCTTAAATAAACACAGGAGATTTTGTGAGGGCAAGAACCATTTTGCAGCAGGAGGATTTTTTGGCCAAGGCATTTCTCTTCCTGGAACCCCAGCTATGGATAAAACGTCCATGGTTAATATGAATCATGCAAATCCGGGCCTTGCTGACTATTTTGGAGCCAATAGGCATCCTGCTGGTCTTACCTTTCCAACAGCTCCTGGATTTTCTTTTAGCTTCCCCGGTCTGTTTCCTTCAGGCTTGTACCACAGGCCACCTTTGCTACCTACTAGTTCTCCTGTTAAAGGACTTCCGAGCGCAGATCAGACAAACAAAAGCCAAAGTCCCCTCATGACAAATCCTCAGATACTGCCAGCCACCCAGGATATTTTGAAGGCACTAAATAAACAACCATCAGTAGGGGAGAATAAGCCAGTGGAGCTTCAACCAGAAGGGTCCTCTGAAGAGAGGCCGCATGAGAAACTCAGTGACCAGTCAGAGAGTAGTGACCTTGACCTTGACGATGTCAGTACCCCCAGTGGCAGTGACCTGGAAACCACCTCGGGCTCTGATCTGGAAAGTGACATTGAAAGTGAGAAAGAGAAATTTAAAGAAAATGGTAAAGTGTTCAAAGACAAAGTAAGCTCTCTGCAGAGCCTGGCGTCAATAAATAATAAGAAAGACCACAGCAATCATTCCATTTTCTCACCATCCTTAGAGGAGCAGACTGCGGTGTCAGGAGCGGTGAATGATTCTATAAAGGCTATTGCTTCTATTGCTGAAAAGTACTTTGGTTCAACAGGACTTGTGGGGCTGCAAGACAAAAAAGTCGGAGCCTTACCTTACCCTTCCATGTTTCCCCTCCCGTTTTTTCCAGCATTCTCTCAATCAATGTATCCATTTCCTGATAGAGACTTGAGACCGTTACCCCTGAAAGTGGAGCCCCAATCACCCAGTGACATTAAGAAGATCCCAAAGGGAAGCTCTGAGTCTCCCTTTGACCTCACCATAAAACGCAAGGAGGAGAAGCCACTCACCCCCATCCCCTCCAAGGCAGCCCCCTCTGCCTGCAGCCAGGACCAGCCCCTGGATCTCAGCATGGGCAGCCGCAGCCGAGCCAGCGGCACCAAGCAAGCCGAGCCCCGCAAGAACCACGTCTTTGGAGACAAGAAAGGAGGAGACCTGGAGCACAGGAAAGCCTCTGAGTCCTCTTTGCAGCACGCCAGGCCCACCCCGTTCTTCATGGATCCCATATACAGGTAAAGGGCTCTCTGCTGCCTTTCAGCATCCTTTGGTACGGGCTCTGCCACCCTGTGCCCCTCCATCCCCCTGCCAGGATAGGGGGCCCAGCCCTGCACATCCCAGCTGCTCTGAGCAAACCACAGGACTGGAAATGCTGCAATTAGCAAGCCCTCGTTGCCAAGAGTTGTTAATTTAACTTGCATAACTTGACATGCAGGAGTTGAAAATATTCGCTTGCCCGTAAACGAGTTGGCATCAGCGTTGGATGTTTGTTTATTTGATGTGTATTTGATGTCACTGGTTGGCCTGAAATCCCTTTTTGATGTCACTGGTTTGCCTGAAATCCCTTTTCTTCCAAAATGCTGCCCACTCTGCCTTCCCCTGGGGCTGGCAGTGCCTCTCCCCAGGGTACCCTGTGTGCTCCACCTTGCCAGTTCCTCTTAAATTCAAGAGRGGGGTCTCACAAGTACAGCAAAGAAATGCATTGGTCCTAAGGTTTATTAAAATATGGAAACTGAGAATGRTTTCTGCCCTTTTCTGCCATTATTTGAGCAGTGGGCTGAGTTTTTCAGGCATTTCGTTCATGGAGTTGAAGRCACAGCATCCTTGCCTCTGCAGAGCCTCAAGTGGGCTCCTTAATCAAGAACCATCACAAAAAGATTTGGGTTGGAATGAACCTTAAAGCCCTTCTCATTCCAACCCCTGCCATGGGCAGGGGCACCTCCCACTGTCCCAGGATGTGCAGATCCCATCCATGATTTATCCACCTGCTGAAATCAGTAGGATCTTGTTATTGGCTCTGTCAGGTGCACACTGTCAGTGAGCTGAGGTTTTAAACACCAGTGGTAAAATCCAGACCTCTCAGTGTTTCCCAGCAGAGCTGAGATGGATCTCACTGGGATCTGAATTTCACCTGCATCTTGTGCATGTGARCCTTTGCCCTTTCCACTCATAGATCTGTAACCAGTCAAAATCATGCATCYAAACTAGTTTAGAGAAATATTAGCCATAAATATCTTTGCCTGTAATATAAATGACTGACWTTACAACCTCTTGTTTTAAAAAGAAAATAGTTATTGCCACTTAAATTATGTTAATTTATTACTTTATATGAAAAAGAAATGCTGTGGGCAAAGTTTTTGGAGAATGCTGGTGCATAAGACAACAAGTGTGCATTATGAGGAAACAGGATATGATGCTGTTTAGTGAGATGGTTTTATTCATGCCAGATTGATATCTGTGTCAGGCCATAGGTTTTCTTTGCGTCATATTCATTTTAAATGCCCGAAGCAGTGGAAATAATGATCCGTATTTTATGGCCCTGCATTACCAACTAATTAAATTTCATTGCAAACTCCCCTGCCCAGGGCAGAGGGGTTGGAACAGGATGATCTTTAGGGTCCCTTTCAACCCAAATCATTTTGTGAGCCTACGTTTCCATGATTTTAAGGAAATCTGTACAAATTCTGGCAGTGCAGCATGAGGCCATGAGTTCCATCTCCATGTGGCCAGCACCATCCACCCATTAAACCATRMACATCAGTCACAGAAAAAGCAAAAKCCTCCAATTTCCATGCTGTTTCTGAATTATTCACTGCCTGAATGCCCACGGGTGAACTGCAGTTTTTGTGGCTGGCACCTCAGGTTCAGTGTGTTCCTCCAAGCCCACCTTTCTCTCCCTGCTTGCCCTTGGCTGTGCACAGGAGAGGTTTCCACAGTAATGGCTGTGATGTTGTGTGTGAGCAGATGGCAAATACCAATTTCTCAAGGCTCTATTGCCTTAATTTCTCTCCCCTTTGTGCAGAGCACTCTCAACTGCCTTATTTCCTTATAAATGTGCTCAGTACTTAGTCATTGGTTCCTGTTACAATTGTTATCAATTTTTTAAAATGGGATTATTCCCTTTATAAACTGTATAATCTCTTTAAATGATGATTCCCAGCCCCACCTTGGCAGTAATGAGCTGTGTGTGGGAATTGAGTGTCYTCCCTTATCTTTTGCTGTTATCTCCTAGAAACAAATTGCTTGGTGTGTAATTGCCTGTTTTGAACCTGAGTAGCTGTATGATTTTTAATATCTGAGACTGATTCCTCACAAGCAAATCTAATTTTGACATTTACAGAGTAGAAAAAAGAAAGCTGACTGACCCACTGGAAGCTTTAAAAGAGAAATACTTGAGACCTTCCCCGGGATTCTTGTTTCATCCACAAGTAAGTATTTTGGGAATTTTGATGTTGTAAACAAGCCTGTTGATGCTTCAAAGCAGGTGCAGAGAAATGAATGCACTCTTAGTCATTTTTGGATTTCCTAAAACACACAGTTTTTGCTGGACCATTGTGGTGGAAAAGCGTAAGCATTGTTCTGAGCTTCTTGATGTTTTGCAGATGAAACAACATGTTTTGATTGTAGAGGAAGCCAGATTCGAACTGAGTGTGTCTTTTAGAGCCATTTTCCTCCAAAACCATAACGTAGCTACCAACACTTGTGCTCTGAATGAGTCAATATTGAGAACCAGGAGTCAATGCAGATTCAAAGCMGGGCCAGCAAGGCTGAGCATCCTGGTTTCCAAAGGATTTTATTGTATTTATAGACTCCCAGAAAAGAGATAAAAGTTTCCACCTGGTGTTTTGAAGCCTCATACTGCAAATGCTCTGTGTGTTTTTGGCAGCTGCTGTGGGCTGCAGGGTGTGCAGCAGGATTCCTGCTCCTCCGTACCTGAAGACAGGCTGTGTGAGGGCTGCTCACTTGTTCTCAGGCCACAAGCCTGGATAAAAACATTCAGGAGGGTGTCCCTAACAGTTTAACAGCTGTGCTGGGGATGTAGTATAGGAAAAGGATCTGTGTGCCATCTGTATGTTGCTTTTCTCCACCAGCACTGTACCCTCATTTTGTCTTCCTCCTCCTTGCTTAAGGAGATTTTACTCAAAATCTCAGTTAAATCTTKCACCTGAAAGAAAAAGCTCTGTGGTATTTACAGATTTGAACCCCTTGCTGACTGGGCTGTTTCATTTTAACCATGACACCCTCTACACATCCTGTATTTTAAGCACACAGCCATGAGCTGCTGTCTCTGGTACAGGTTCCTCTTTTTTCCTGGGCAAAACACCCCAATAATCTGCCACCACTTGCTTTTTTGTTGTTGTTTATTTTTTTCTCCAATGAAGTTCTAAATTCTTATGTCTTAACTTGCATGGAATATATTCTGAAATGTGGGAATTCTGGGAAACTGGGAAGCACAGCTGGTTGCTGTGGTTGCAGATGCACAAAAACACCCTGTTCCAATTTCAGTGTCTGAACGAAATGTTGGATCAAAGTATTTAGCATTATTTACATGCTCTAAGTATTTATGGCATTTTGAAAGTATTTATAAGCATTAAATAAGAATTTAAGCTGTATTAAAAGCACTGAGAATTTATGTGCAGGATTTAATAGCAGCTCAACACTTCCTGCTGAGTTACCTTAAATAAGGTGGATTTGCTGAAGTGGCAAAACAACAAATGAAAAACAACAAATTTAGTAGCACAAAGAGAAGCTCAATCTGCTTTTTGTCCCTGCTGTAAAACAGGCTGGTTCCTCTCCATCAAGTGAATRATTCTGTTAGAGCAGCTAAGGAGCTGCAAATTAATAGTCAATTATTTAAATGAGGGCATTTTAGATACTGCACTGATGKGAAAAGCAGAGTTATTTTGGTTAGTGCTCTCGAGCTGTTCAGAAGCTGTAACTCAGAGTGGTTCAGTGCAGCTGGATTTGGGGGTTCTGGAGGTGTTGCTGCAGGTTGGACTGATGGAAGGTGGGGTGGTCAATGGGTGGGGAAAAATTCAGAGTTTGGGGTTTGTCTGTGGTGGGCAGGAAAGGAGCTGGGTGCTGTTCTGTGTAGTGTTGTGTGACCGGGTTACCTGGGGAACTGGGAGGATGTGTGGGGGAAACAGAGACCTTGGGCATTCCCTGTTAATGGGAATGATGYCAGGATCCCTCCCTTGGTGCTTTGTCCCAGAGAGTTGATTCAGACTGTCCTTGGTGCCCCAGGAAGGTCCCAGTGCTGTCCCCAAGTCGGGCAATATGAGCAGGAGGTGTCCCACGCCACCTCCCCATGGTGGGGCAAAGCCCCAGGGTAGCAGGGAGGACTGGCTCTGCAGAGCCACATTTCCCCCTGTTCAACAGGATAAAAAATCCCCAGCAAAGCCTGGCTTTGGTTTTATCACTTACCTGAGGCAGAGGGATAACATCTTTAACTTGGTGTGAGCTGGATCGATGCAGAGGTCAGGGGCACTCACAGAACTTTGTAAAAGAAATCCAAACCACCTGCACATGTCCTGTCACAAAAATAAACGCCAAAATGCTTTCTTGCAAGCTTTAATASAATAGAGAGGAGCCTCCTGTTTGCAAAGGCAGAATCTGGCTCGGTGTTTATGGAGGATCAGCTTCCAGAAAAGCTGTTTTTCCTTTATAGTCCTGTCTGCCCCTGTAAAAGTACAGGTGGGGAGCGCTCCACAAGTTCTCATTTTCTGCTGCAGGATTTAAAATATCTGCAAAATTATTGTTCGTGTCCTAAAAGCTTGTATTTTTGTTGTTGAATTTACTCCTGAAAATTGATGTCTCATGAAGCAAGAATTTATAATTCTTCAGATGGATAATATGACAGTAAACAGATGGATCTTTCAAATAAGTTTCTGAAACAGAACTTAAAGACATCAACCCTGAAGTCCTTATTCTATCCCTGGCTGGGCAAAATTCCTCCCAGTGCCAGTGGCCCTAGCTATGAAAATTAGATAATTTAATGGCATTTCATGAGAATTTCATTACAAGAATTGTATTTTTTAGGAAGAAAACACTCCCATCCCACAAATCATTCTGAATAACACTTTAATTAGTCTCTCTAAATAAAATCTTAATAAGTAGATTGATTGCAATAAGGATTCCAATKCAGGAATAATGTGTTGTTTTTGTTTCAATTTTGCTCCCAGTTCCAATTGCCTGATCAAAGAATTTGGGTAAGTTCATTGCTTATATTTTTGATTTAATCACTGTGAAATAAATTGCATAAGAAAAATACAATATGAAAGATAACTTACYACTCAATTACAGAGCATGCCACTCTTTCCTGCAGGGTCTTGTAGCTGTAGCAGATAAAYATGCTCTTCTGTCAAATTGGCTTTATTTTTACGTACCTGATCCTGTTTGGTTTATTTGGTGAAGGCAATGGGAGCTTTACCTGAGTGAGGGTTCCAAATGCAGTCTTTGTTTATATGTGACTGAAATTGTTCCAAGCCGTTCTCCTTCAGAGATTGCAGTGAAATTTTCAGGCTGAAATCTTGTTAGATTGCAATAGTTAATAAATATTTAATCTGCATTAAAATACAGAGCATCAGAGGATTTCATGGTTCTCTCTCACTTCACTTTGGTGGGAGTTAGTCACTTTAATAGTTTTGAATAGTTAATAGTTTTGAAATGTTGAGCTTAATTGCTCATTGCAGTGCCTAAAGCAGAAATAAAACACCTATTTATTTGCAGTGTTTAGGTCAAATTTGTCCTCTGTGTATACTTACACCATCCTCCTTACACGAACAGGGACTGTGCTTTTAGTGTGCTGCGGGATAAATTTGGGCTTTCTCTTCTATTTTTATAAAACCTTATTTTTAATACATCTAATTTGTTCATGAAAAAAACAAGAAACAAGAAAAAGAACCACAGCAACTGCTTTTGCAGCTGCAGCTCCAATAACGCCGAGTTCTGCTCTTGCACTGCTGGCTCCTCAGCTGCAGAACTGAATCCATAAGTATTTGTCCCAGATTTTCCCAACCTTTGGGCTCTGGAAGGGAGAGCTGGAGCCAGAGGCAGTGGCTGAGGTCCTGACTCAGTGCTCTCATTGCTCTCACTGCCCCTGGACTCGTTTCACCAGGCAGAGCCAGGATTCTGCAAAGCGAGCTCTGAGTGAGATCTTTTTGTGCTCCTCTTCACGTGCGTCCCTGCGCGGAGCTGGTGGCCTTGCAGGTGGCTCTGAGCCCTGCCCTCTGCTCTGTGCCATCCTCAGAACACTTTAAACCAGTGATGGACCTTTGCTCTGTGTGCACACACGGATTTTAATCCCATTTTCTCTTTCTGGGAAGCTCTGTTTTGTGCAGCTGCAAAGATGCACTGGGAGGCTGAGCTGGAAGGAGCTGAGCAGGCACAGAATGACTCTGAGAGCTCTCAGAGGTGCTGCAGGAGCTCAGCAGGCAGRAGGTTCAATGCCAGACTTTGGAGAGCACTGGAGGTGGTTCCCAAACTTTYTCTTTGGGAAGTTCAGTGTAGGAGATGAAGGGGTTGTAGTAGRATTTGTGATTTGGCCCAGGCACCCTTAATCCTCTGCTCTCACAGAAGTGGCTCTGCTTGGGCAGGTTTGGGAAGTTGAAAAACTCAGTGAAGTCTGTTTCTTCTGTCTGCTTTCCTTGACTTTGGCTTAGTCCACAAATTTCCATTATCCTGCTTCTTTTGTGAATGTACGTCCCTTGTCCTCATGCTTTGAGCAGCTCCAGCAGAAATGGGTGTTTAAAACATGGAGTGATGAGGCAGGACACTGATCCAGGGATGAATCTCAGTCTTGAGAGGTTTGGTTGTGTCACACAAACCTTTGTACCTCAATTCCCAATTGCATGTGTGGTATATTTTGAGATTATTGGAGATTATTTTTCATYGTTTGGCAGGAGCCCTATGGTGCAAATGAGTGGGCAACACCCTCTCTGGAACGGATCAGAATTAATTTGATCCATTTATCCCATTTTGGTCCCATCGGGGGAAGGTTGCTATAAAGAGGTTCTGTAATTACAGGCAGACATTGTTTGCAATAGCTGTATGAGGAATCCCTGTAAATAATTARAACAGTTTTACAAATAAATGAAAAGGAGTTTGGTGAGTGCATTAACAAAGCATTTGTTTTACTGGGCTGATTTTCAGGACACGATCCATTCTGTTAACTGAGCTTAATCCCCACCAACTGCATTCACACAAATGGAGTTATTCTGGAGCCACACTGCAGATCAGCGGGAGTTTCTCGCTACTGCTTCATAAAGTTCAGCCACGTGTGAGAGGTCTCCTGAACGTGAAATAGCTCAGCCAAGTTCCAGGGCTGGATGTCCAAATGCACAGTTTCAACACAGCACAATTCACAAATTGCAGTTTTTAAAGGCAGCTTTATAACTTCAGCTGGGGGAGGGAGAAATCCTGAGCTTTAGCAGTTGGATTTTGAAGAGTTCCCCAAATAACAGYAGTAAAAATAGAAAGCAAACACTTGAAGAGTTTTTTTTTCCCATGAGGTCTGCCCATAAAGTCAGTTGTTTTTGTGATTGTAGCAGTGAAGGGGTCACGTTTGTGAAGGATGAGGTCACGTAATTCATGACATTGTCTGTGAGATTGTTTCATATCATCAGGTTATTCTTAAAAAGCAGCAACAGCAAACCTTGGCTTTATTTATGCCACTTTTTCTTGGGTTGGCTAATAAATTTTAAGACGAATGTTCAAGGCCCCTGCTGATGATATCTYACCCGCTGAAATGTTTATAAATACTTGTTTTAGCCGATTATGGTAATGTCTGCATTTTTGAGTCGGAGCTGGGGAATTGCGACTGCACATTAGTTTGCGTCAGTCGGAGGTTAATAGCCTCTCAGGGAGGTGGGGGAAAGCTGCTTCCTTTTCCAGACATCTGGACACAGATAGAATCAACAACTCTGATGTATGTAAATCAAAAGTTACTGTTCTATATAAAACGCTGTCATTCACCGATGGCGCGTTAGGAGCGCACGTGACTCRTCCGTGAGGCAAAAGCTGTGTGTGAGATGTGTAACAGGATCTTCTGCTCTCCTGCCTGCTCAGAGAGCTTTCTCCATGGGCAGGGCAATTGCACTGATCCCATCCTTGGGGTCAGGCAGTGTTTCCCCATTCAGGGATCACCATAGCTCTTGGGTTGGGGTGCAGAACCCYCTGAAAGCACAGCTGGTGGCTTTAACCAACACCTTCCTCCCTGGTGACCCCAAAGACCATCCCTGGAGAGAAGAGGTGACCATGAGTGACCCCCCAACCCCCAGGACATTCTCATAGCTTTCTCCAGGGGTTTGGTGGATTGATGAGCAGCAGCATCTCCATGGCCAACACAACTCCTGCGGGGGCAGGTCTTATTTTGACATCAGCAGTAACAGTGTTTTGGGGGGAAAAAGAGCTACTTCGGTTGTGTTTCAGCTGTAAGAGGGAGTTTCATTGTGGAAGAAGGAAAGTCATCTCCTGGGTTAATATTTAGTCATAAAAAGAGCGGGAGAAAGCATAAGAACAAAACAGTGATTTTTACAATCAATGAGGATTATCAGTGTGTCCACCTTGGGGTGTCACTGGGCCCTGAGCTGTGGAATGTGGCTGTAAATGCCACAGGAAGAGGGGTGATCAGGCAGAGAGTGGAGTTTGTGACTGTTCCCTGTGAGCAGCCAAATCCAGAGCTGACTATGGAGATTTTGCAGAAGATTCAGAGAAAATTGAGTCACCCAGATTAAAACAGCAATTAAAGTGAATGTCAGTAAATACCTGCTAATACCGAGGGGGAAGTGTGACTTTTAACTCCTGTCATCCAGGAAAGAGATCTTGAAGTTGGTAATCTTATGAAAATATCACCTGAATGCTTAGCAGGAAGGAATTGAAAACATCATTATGTTACGCTGCTTTCAGGTCTTGAATTCAGCTGAAGTTCCTCTTGAAAAGGCCATTGTAGAATTAGAAAAACAGAAACATGCAATAATGATGATCAGTGCTAGGGAACAGCTTCCATTCAAGAAGAGACTAAGTAGATTTTGATTATTTCAGCTGGGAAAAAAAAATGCCCAAGGGAGCTGTGCCCCAGCTCCGTGAGCCCACGAATGGTGAGCAGAGCCTGAATGAGGGATGGTTATTCATTAGTGGTAACAATACAAAAAAAAAAACAAAAAACCACCACACAAAAAGTATCAGGCAAAAGGCTTAGAAGGAACAAAATATGTTTTCATATGCTCCTATTTAAATTSGTGAACTCTCCTTGAGAAAAATGTAAATGGGTTTGAAAAGGTTTATCCGAGTGAACTGGAGCAGTAGCACCAATGGCTGTGGAACACCACAAATGAGATGCAGCCTCCTGAGATGCAGAGAGGTGCTCCTCTCGTGTGTGACAGGACAAAGGGATAGATCTGTCCCTTGCCTCTGTCCTCTCTGTCCCCTGAAGGTGCTGTTTGGCACTGGGTACCAAATCCCACATCKCAGGTTTAGAATCCCCTCTTGGTTTTGGTTCCTGGGTTGGACCTCAGTGCAAACCCCCCAATTTCACAGTGTTCAGCTGATGTTTTTCCAGACAGACTGGTGAGCAGGGGCTGTCTGCCTGCCCTCAAAGTGATGGAGAAGTGTTGTGGCTCAGAGCTGTAGGATTTCATGGGCTGTGAAATGCTCCCACAGCTCAGGAACCCATCCCACAGAAGGAATTTGAATCCTGCAGGCTCTGAGCACCAACACCCTCCAGGACTTGTAGAAAATGCCCCAATTCTGTTTCTTGGGAGCCCTACCTCCAGCAGATAGTAGCAGCTATAATTATCCTCTCAGCAGTGAAGTGACAGTGCCTCAGATCAGCAAAGCCAAACACTTCCCATTGGTGCTGGTGCCGTTCTTCAAAAACATAAATCATACCAGGTCACCACATAAGTCAGGCTTTAAAAAAAAACCGGCAAGACAACAATCACAATAGTCATTCCTATGGTGAGAAACGTATTTTTAGAAAGCGAGTAATGCTTTAAAATAATTGGAAGTGCTCGTGTTTCCTCTGGATGAGGGATTTAAGATTAGGTGCTGATTTCATACCTATTTTGGGACTGATGTAATCCTGGAGGGTTGGAGGTAGTGCTGATCTGTGTCGTTGTGCATTAAAACAAGAGCCTGTCTCAGTTTCTGCTCTGCRAAATCCTGGAAATAAGAACTAGAAAAAAAAAAATCTGTATGACTAAGCCATTTTAAATGTAAAGGGGAAAAGAGTTGATTTAATATGTTACTGGGGGGAGCCATGTGCATGAGAAATTGTGATCCAAAAATGATTTAAACCCACTAGATAATGAAATGGACTTGAATATTAAATATACATAAATAAAACATTTATTATACTTCTCAGCACCCTTATTATTCTTCACTATAAATATGTGGTATCATAACCCATGCACTGTCTTGTCATTGCTAATCAGCCCGAAGGCCAAAGGGCATTTTTCATTCAAACCATTTATTTTCAGCAGTTGTAAAATAGATGAGTGAATTTTTGTGGGGAACAATTAGAAGGAATTAAAGGCAGTGGAACGAGTGTTTTAGGAGCTTTCAGAATCGATTCTAACCAAAGGAGAAGATGAAGTCATATAAAAAGAAATATATGGTAATGTTGAGTTGTATGGGTTGATAATGACATCTCGGTGCTGAGATAGAATTACCTCCTCTCCCAGCAGCATCATCATTACATATCTCATGCCTGTGATCAGTACCCGTCAAAATCCTTCATAYTGACAAATGTGCTGTCCACTTGCATCTGTGGAGAATGTTTTAGCAGCTGAGTGATTATGAATCAAACCCCAGAGCTTACAGCCCTTACTGCCTCGCAATGCTTTCACATTTGTTGCCTGACAAGTAAATGTATCTTGACTTCCCTCTGAGATTTTTTTTTTTTTTTCCACCGTGTTTGATGAAAGACATTTGGCAAATTGGCAGTGGTACCCTGTACGTTGCAATTTGTACTCAGCATTAGGAATCTGAGCATGAAATGAGAGGGCAGGCTGCAGGCTAAAGGGAAAAAAACCACCCAGCCCAAAGGCAGAGCTAACCAGCATGGAAATAGTCATTCCAGGAGACAACCGTGTAATTCTGCCAATGGAAATACAATTAAATAAACCTGCAAAAATGCCCAGCTCTTCCAATTAAAATTTCAGTTTTCCAACAATCAGAACAGCCTTTTATGGATTTTGAAGAACAGTCTGTGGAGGTGTTCCAGCTGAGCAGGGTTCAGCATCTTGTCTTTCATGAAATTTCCTTCTTCATTACCAGCAAGATCTTGCACAGRGCTCGTGCTGTGGGTTTCATGCTCTGTAGGTGAGAGTTTGGCTTTCTTTTTTTTGCATCTGTTTGTGGTGTGGTGGAGAGGTGGATGGTTATTCTCACCTGTCAGTAGGCTCAGAAGCATTCTTGAGCTATTCAAGTGACAACGTTTGAGATTTTGGAGGAGCTTTTTGTGGTCTGTTCCAGACACCTTAAAGGAAACCATTCCCCAGAAATTATTTAATCCCCACTCCCTGCAAATTACAGACAGCTAATCAAGAGTGGAGACATCCCAAAGCACGAAGGATTTACGAGCAACTAAATATAGAGCAGGAATATCAAAAGGCTGTAGAAAAATAGGATAGACATCCAACAGGAACATGAATACAGAGCACCAAACCCACCCAAGCTTCATTTCTTCTGGGTTTACCGCATGATTTTTGGCTGTGATGGGTCAGAAAACTGGACTGGATAGTTGGATGTGGTTGGGACACTGATGGAGCCTCCTTGGATATGGATTGTTGGAGATTGAGAGATTGATTGAGCTAGAGACTGGTTGAGCTAGAATGTTCTCAGTGTTTCCCCTGTGATATGTGTCCTCTGCAAGTCCTTAAAAAAACACCAAAAAAAAAGAGTAGAAAATCAGTTATTATTTCTATTCATTTGGTACAAAATGTTCACTGATTTCTGTAGATGGGATGCATAGACTTTTAGGCACACAACCACAGAGCATGACTGTAAAACCTGGAATTTTTTAGAAGCTGGGGCTTAAAAATAAGGAGAAATGAACACTGGCTGATCAGTTCCCTCGTACCCCATGATTTTTGAGACTGCAGCTCTACACTGAATTATGKTTTTTTCCTTTTATCCCTTGTCCATTGATGTTCTCTGAATTTCGGGGTCCCTTTGGGGGCAGCAAGCAGAAGGGATCACTGAYCTTGGTGGGCTCTGTGCTCTCTCCTGCAGGTGTCGGCGATCGAAAACATGGCTGAGAAGCTGGAGAGTTTCAGCGCCCTGAAGCCGGAGGCCAGCGAGCTGATCCAGTCGGTGCCGTCCATGTTCAACTTCCGCGCGCCGCCCAGCGCCCTGCCCGACACCCTGCTGCGCAAGGGCAAGGAGCGCTACACCTGCAGGTAGCCCTGGGGCAACCACGCTGCCCTCCCTGAGCCCCCCTGCCCAGGAGAGCCCACACGACACACTCCGTGCCCAACGTGGAAAGCGTTTCCCTTTGGGGTCTCAAATTATTAAACTATTGGTGTTCCCCAGACAAAGAGCCCAATTTGGAAAGCATTTCCCTTTGGGGTCTCAAATTATTAAATTATTAGTGTTCCCCAAACAAAGATCCCAATGTGGAAAGCATTTCCCTTTGGAGTTCCCATTTATTAAATTATTGGTGTTCCCAAAACAAGGATCCCAACGTGGAAAGAGTTTACCCCTTTGGAGTCCCAAATTATTAAATTATTAGTGATCCCAAAACAAAGATCCCAACATGGAAAGCATTTGTCCCTTTGGAGTTCCCATTTGATAAATTATTGGTCCTCCCAAAACAAAGACCCCAGCATGGAAAGCATTTATCACTTCAGGGTTCCCATTTATTAACTTATTGGTGTTCCCAAAACAAGGATCCCAACATGGAAAGAGTTTATCCCTTTGGGGTTCCCATTTATCAACTTATTGGTGTTCCGAAAACAAAGACCCCAACATGGAAAGCGTTTCCCTTTGGGGTTCCCATTTTATAAATTATTGGTGTTCCCCAAACCAAGTACCCAATGTGGAAAGCATTTAAAAATAAGGAACACAAATTAAAAAAAATAGGTGTTCCCCAAACTAAGTACCCAATGTAGAAAGCATTTATATCTTTGTCGCCCCAAATTATTAAATCATTGGTATTCCCAAAACTCCATGCCCAGCGTGGAAAGAGTTTATCCCTTTTGGGTTCCCATTTATTAACTTACTGGTGTTCCCCAAACAAAGAGACCAACGTGGAAAGCGTTTCCCTTTGGGGTCTCAAATTATTAAATTATTGGTGTTCCCCAAATGAAGAGCTCAATGTGGAAAGTGTTTCCCTTTAGGGTCCCAAATTATTAAATTATTGGTGTTCCCCAAACACCATACTGTGTACACGATACTCCCTGTATTGTAGCAGTTTGATAAATGAGGTGGGAGCTGCTATGTAAACAATTCTCTTTTCCAAATTTTCTCATCACTTTCATATATATRAAAGTGTGCTTTCATTATTGATTTTTTTGATCATAAACTATGAGTGTGTTTTCTCTCAGGCTTCTGGTTTTAATATCCAAAGGGATCAGTGATAAAATACATGACTTATTAGGACTTGTGTGTACAGACTTAAAAAAAAAAAAGCCCCACAATGAAGATAGTCATTGAATGTGCACCCAAAATGAATGGGAGCTTTGTCAAGGAGAGTGGAATTAGCTGTGAGGGTATTTTGAAGGCTTATACATCACGTTGTGAAAAAATAAATGGGATGTTAAAAGTGAAGGGATGCAATCTTCAAAGTCATCACGTGGAGCAGCCACCACCCTCATTCACTTAGGAGAGTGCTGTGTGTGCTCTACCCCCGTGCAAAAATGGGCTCAATGTCCTTAACTGAAGGGGCCAATTATAAACTGAATATTAATGTGTTATGAAGGGGGGAGAGTTGGCAAAAATTCCTTCTTTTTTGCCATTATTTTTCCGGTGACACATTATCGAGTTTGGAGAATGGTTTTTAAATTGCACTGTTTTGGGTCTCTATATCATCTCCAGAAGGTGCAGGCGTTTGACACTGGCATATCGGTTTATCTGATCTTTTTGAAAACATGTCACCTCCTTTCAAGGCATGTTGTTATAGAAACATACCTTGATGGATTAGGTCTTTGAGTCTTGTCTGCTCTGATCCTATTCAATGCACAGAACGGTGTCACGTTTGCTGACACGTGGAATTGGCTGAAAGGTTTGAAATTTGCTTACACGGAGGCAGAAACCCGAGGCTTTAATAACAGATTCTCTTGATTCCAAACCTGAATGAGGCTGATAATCACCCAGAGGGCTYAGAAACTTGGAGTGATCTTTAAAAGTGGTTTGTTTTTTGCATATTCTGCACAAGCAAAGCTGGTTAGTGCCAGCAGTCCCAGTCCCACTCTCATGTGTGTGTYGATCCCTTACATTTGCTGAATGCTTTTATTGAGGTGTTTTTGCCAAAAAGCAATGTCAGTACGACCCTGTAGTGTTGATTCCATTTGGGCTCTGCATCCARTGTGGCTCAAACTGGGACAGAGCTCCTGCAAATTGTGTTGTCTTATCAAATGTTTTCTTATCACAGATACTGTGGCAAGATWTTCCCGAGATCTGCAAACCTGACCCGTCACCTGAGGACCCACACTGGAGAGCAGCCCTACAGGTACCAACTTTCACCCCTGTCGGTGCTGTGGCCCGGCTTTAAGGTCCCTTCCAATTTTCTGTTACTCTGTGAATAAAGCCAGGCCATTCACCATCCTTGCTGGACCATCTCCTCCTTAGCTTTGGACCCACCACTTTGCATTTGGTTTCAGAGTTTTGTGCATTTGGTGCTGATCCTCAGTGTTGAAGCTGCAGGAAAGGAGAGGATTTTGGTCTTAGTGATTTTTTTTTTTTGGTTGAGGCAGCTTCCCAGCACTGTCCCCAAGCCCTGCCTTTGCTGGCAGGGTGGCTGGCTCTGCTGAACCAGCATGATTGAAGTTCAGTAAGGCTCATGGACATATTTTCCCTTGGAAAATGTTTCTTTCTTGGAGTTCTGCAATGCTATTTGTAGCCTAAAATTTGGTGATTTGTCAGTCAACTGATTTCTGAAAGGTCCAGTTGCAAAGGAGTTACTGTGTTTATTTGTTTCCTGCCTAATCTGGATCCTTTCTGAGGTCTGCTGAACCAAAACCCGTGTGGGTGTACTCTCCTGTTGATAAGAATATTTGTGTGATACTGAATCCAGGACAGTCACATGCAGAAATGCAGCTTCACCCTATTGAAAATGAAAGGCTAATTTAAACTGGAAAGAGGCCAGTTCATGTTCCAGTAAAACAAATGCACAGATTTCTGCATTTTATGAGCTGTAAAGAGCAGACTAAGCTCATTGTTTGTGAGGAAACAATATGTTTTTTTGCGTCTAGTCTCTTTGGGAAATGAGATTCACATCTAATTTTATTGAAGGAAGGTCTTGATGCATGTTATACCCGTCCACTGCATAAAAGCCACAAGCAATTAGGAGCATAATGGGCGATTTCAGCACTAGAAAAAAAAAATTGACATCACTGACAAGCCTAAGAGAGGCACGGGAGAAGTAAAAGATTGAAAAASTGAAGTGGTGAAGACTCTTGGCTAGGTGCCAGCCAGAGAATTTGGAATAGTTATAGTATGACTTAGTAATGGCTTAAAGAGCAATACAGTAAAGGCTTTAGGGACTCCAAATCGCTGCAGAGTATGAAAATTGATGCCTCTGGTACCAGAGTGATAGACTAAACTACTCACATTGGCACGGTATTAAAGGTTGGGATTGTTTATTGCTGGTTTTTGCAAGATAACCAAATTTCCTCTGGGATTAGCAATCAAGCAAGCTAATTCCTCAAGAAAAGATCTAATCACACAGCATAATTTCGAATAGGAAAAGAAATAGCCCTTTTTACCTTATTTGAGCATTAGAAGAGATCTGTTTCATGTTTTTTCCAAAAGTGTTTAATTGTATTGTATTGGCAGCACATGAAGCAATAGAGTTATTGCTCTACTGTTTTCAAACTTCCCAACTTTGCGTGCAACAGTTTTGAAAACATGGGACTCAATTACCATAGCTAATTTGATGCCATTAGCTCAGAAATATTACGCTTATTCCTTGAGGCAGTATCTAAAATATAAAGTCTAATGTGAATTAAAGCTGAAAACCCCACTGTAGAGGTTCTGTCTCCATTCCAAAAGCACAGTTACTCAGCCAAAATTTGTCTTTATATCAGGGAGGATTGTGCTTCAGAGAGGACCAAAGAGCTGCAGTTGGGTGGTGTGGACGAGCCCAGAAGGCTCTTCCTGTATTTTAGGACAAATCTTATGTTTCCAGCTACTAACAAACCCTTTCCTACCCACTTTTTTTTTGTTTGTATTTTTTTTTTAGATGCAAATACTGTGACAGATCCTTTAGCATATCCTCTAACCTGCAGAGACATGTGCGTAACATCCACAATAAAGAGAAGCCATTCAAGTGTCACTTGTGTGACAGGTGTTTTGGTCAACAAACCAATCTTGACAGACATCTAAAAAAGCACGAGAACGGGAACATGTCTGGTATGTATGCCTTTTCCCTCCTGCTTTTTTTCCTCCTGTCTTTTCTCTCCTGTCTTTTTTCTCCTGTCCTTTCCCCTCCTGCCTTTTCCCTCCTGTCCTTTTCCTCCCATCTTTTCCTTCCTGCTTTTTTCCTCCTGTACTTTTCCTCCCATCTTTTCCCTCCTGCTTTTTTTTCCTCCTGTCTTTTCCCTCCTGCCTTTTCCCTCCTGTCTTTTTCCCTGCCCCACATCCCGTGTGCCCATTCCCTGTTGGTGCTGCCGACTGTCCATAGGCACACGCTGCTCTGAGGGCTAGGAGGGGCTGCAAAATATGCAATAGACTAAGCTCTGCTGACATTTAAAGTGCTTTGAAAATCCCAGCATAAACTCTCCCCTTGTATAACTTGAGACCACTGGATGATGTCTTTTCTTTTGGTTTTAATTAAGCCGACCCATGGCGTTTTGAGAACAGACTGGGAAAATTGGTTTAATCCCATCTCCACAATCACTGGGCTCTCAATAGGAGCCCTCGATTAAGAATCTCTGGGGGCACTCTAAAACCTTTTCCTGGCACCTTCTGAAATATTCCCAGTGTCAGGAGCTGAAAGGAGCTGGCTGTTATGGAGCTAATGGTGCTTCTCAAACCCCAAAGCAAATTGGTGACCGCAGCAGCAGTGCAGGCAGGGGCAGGTAGGGGATGTCACTGCTCTGGGGATCTGCAGGTTTGAATGGAAACCCTCCCTGCASTCCTTTCAGTTTGCATTTTGTGTCCCTGGAAATAACCGGGGGCATGCAGTAAATGCAGAGCTGTCCCTTCCCCAGCACTCAGAGAGAGGCGTCTGTCACCTGGGGGATCATGGCAATGGCTGCTCCGTATTGTGAACAAATCTATATAATTAATAGCTCAAAATGAAGTTCTGTTTGCTCAGTTCAGCCATTGGTCTAAGAAATTAATGGACAGTCTCGGAATGGGAGGGAGATGTTGAAATAGAGACGTGGCAAAAGTGATAATAAATCATGGAAAGGGCACCCAGTCATTTTGGCTGGACATCACCTTTGCCTGTGAGTAATTACTAATTACTGTTTTCATGGTCAAAAGCTGATGGTCCACACTGACCAGCTCTCTGGCTCTCACCCATTTTAACCAATGTTTCAATTTCATTTTGATCTAAATGGTTAAATATAGAAAACACGAAGGAAAACAGCAGACATTCTCTGTTTTGCTTTCAGGTACTGCAACATCTTCACCTCACTCAGAACTGGAAAGCACAGGGGCAATCCTAGATGACAAGGAAGACTCTTACTTCACAGAAATTAGGAATTTTATTGGAAACAGCAACCACAGCAATCAATCCCCCCGAAACTCAGAGGAGAGGTGAGTTTTGCATTTGAAAGGTGCCCAGTTCTCCTTTTCCAGGTCTGCAGACCTGATTGTTCACTTTTGGCAGTGTCTGGAGCCAGTGATTTTAGAACCTGGCTGCTTGGTGTGTTAGGAAAATAAATGTGTTGATTCTACTGTGTATGAAGAAATTTCAAGTGGCAGATGCTGGACAAGAGATTCCATCTGTGAACACATTACTCCTCRTATCTGTGGCTCTCAGTTTCAGGCTCCCACCGCTGCTTTAAGTGTGCTGAAAAATTCCTTCTCTTTGCATTCCCGGCAGAACAGGTGAATTCTACATCCTGTGGCTGAATTGTATGGAGCCTTGGGATTTAAGTGCAATTTAAATGTGTAATTAATAAAGTAGACCAAGCTAARTTCTTGGATCAAATGAAGGATTGTAGCTGGAAGGCCTTTCCCGTAAGTAACTCAATCCTGAGAAAGATGCTGAGTGGCCAAAAGCCCGCGAGGCTGCGGGTGGGCGCTGGGAGTCCACAGCCCTCCAGCATGTGAGAGAGCTTTTTCTACCAAGATTTATTAACTCTATGGGTGTTTGAATTCTTCTGAASTAGCAGAAGAGAGACCACTTCTAAATATTTTCAGTTAATAAAAGTACAGCTAAGCAGAAAAGGCTGTGGGATGGAGCCCCACGTATTTCTTTGGGATTGGTGTTGCATTATGSATTGTTTTCCCTTTTGAATTGGCATCGCATTATCAACATCAAAAAATTCTTRCTGCTGGTGACAAACTTTGCTGTCCACTCAATTTCTAGATGCCTTTGTGAAGGGATAAAAAGGGTGGACACAAGGCAATTTCCACAAAAGTATTGGATTAAGTGATTACATGCATATTCAAATTTCATTCCATCTTGATTGGCAAKGAGGGCTTGGGATTTTTTCCTTGCACATCTGGTCTCAACATGTCCTCCRACAGGAAGTCAGCAAAGTGGAAAGGTTGCTGGGTTGTGCAGTGTTTCCTTTCTAAATTTGGCACTTCAGACTGCTCTTGACGGATATTTTATCCCTGGCAAATTGCTGCATTTGAAAGCATAATTAGAGAATCTGTTTTCTTAATCACATGGCTTTTGTTKCTTTGGTTGTAGTCCATCTCCCTTTCATTTCTAGCAGCCTCAATTGAGCATAACAAGCAAGTTGGCAGCCCAAGCTGCGCTCAACAATTTCTTATTTCTGCCTATTTAAATAAAAGATGATAAAGAGATATTTCTCTGATGATCTTAGAGGGAGGCGGCTGCTTCAGCTCTCCCTGCTCTGCACAACCTCAGATTTTTTGATACTGTTGTAAAGACAGACCGTTCCCTAGAGCTTTTTTCTCAATGCAATACTAAACTCACGGCAGTCAGCTGGAATTTGCTCGGAAAATAGATGAAACTCTAATATGTTTAAGAAAACGATGCTATTATTGAGGAACTTTTCTCCTTGGAAAGTCCATCTGTTACAGCAGCAAGTCAAATGTTAAACACCAAGCAGGCTGTGAGGGYTCATCTTATCTTGCTCCAGCTCTGGGTAGATCCCACATTGTCCCGCACAGTTTGAAGCACACAGAGTCTACRGCAGACTGCGTGCGGACAATGAGGTTTCCATTTTTGTAACTGTATTCCTGGAAGAGTTAAGGACCTTTTGCACAATGAGAACAATAGATGAATCAAGGCCTCTGTGCTACGTAACATGGTGGGGRCAGATAGGCTGGGAACGTGGATTTTGGGGAGTCTCCAGTGGGTGCAGCTCGTTCCCATCRCCGAGACTGTGGTTGGGCGTTCATYRGCGCCGCRGTGMCGAATTTTTGTGGTGATGGACACAACGCAGCTCCGAGAGCTCTGRATCCTACAGGGCTGAGACCATTTCCAAACGAGCCCCCAGCCCARCATGGGCATTATGTCCTTGATAAAAATCCAGTAGGAAGTAGTTAAGAGGAGTCATTGTCTGAGAGCAAAGGGCAGCGTAATAGCAGCGCGTAGACCAAATGGTTTTCCATGTGTGTATTGCTGTAATCGCTCATTTAATAAGAATAAATGCACTTAAATTGCCGTATGACCTTTCTTTTCATTGCTTTTTACCCTTCAAATCAGTCAATAACCTAGTTCAGCGTGGAGGMAATATTGCAGACTGCTCTTCAGGTSTCCAGCTGAAGTCCCTGAGGTTCCTATGTTAGAAATCCATACATTCRGTGGAGCAATATGGCTTCCAAAGGGGTGGCAGTGTGCAAAATTAATTATGCACATAATTTTGACTTTAAAACTCGGAATGCTATACTGGATGTCACTTTTTTGTTAAAAATGCCAGATCCGATTTTCAGAGTTTCTTGGCCTCTGCAGCTTCTGTTAAAAAGCAGTGAGTTGTTTTGCCCAGACTATGTGTATGATTGGAAACTTGAGATGAAATAATGCRTGAGAAAATTTGGAATGGTTATCTGAACAGGGCTCTGCTTGAACAGTAGTTTTAGCAGGATAACAGGAAAATCCCATGCTGGTGGTGCTGTAATGTCCCACTGATTTCTGAGTGGAATTTTCTCCAGTGCTGCCTGAATGTCTGAATCTAAGTGAGGTATAAAACTACAGAAATCACTTTATTCTGCTGGGACAGATGCTTTTCAGATCTGCCTCCAAGAGTCTGCCAGTGAGGAGCTTTCATATCTGATTTGTGTTCATCGCTTGGGTTTGTTTTGGTGCTTTCAGAATGAATGGCAGCCACTTTAAGGATGAAAAAGCCATGGTAGCCAGCCAAAACTCGGACCTGTTGGACGACGAGGAGGCAGAAGATGAAGTAATGATGGATGAAGAAGATGAAGAGGGTGAAATGGCAGCAGGGAAGGTGGTCAAGGAGCCTGTGACGAGCGACATGCGTGAAGGCACTCCTGAGGAGGATTACGAGGAGACGAGTACTTTGGACGTGAACTGCAAAGCTTCCCCTGGCAGGTTGGTTCCTTCTGAGTGGGATGGGATAGGAACAATGAGCTGCTGACCGCTCACACAGTGCTGTCCATCTATGTTTGGTCAGCAGCAGCCCTGCTCACAGCCTCTGCGTGCCATCCCCATTTTGTGGGGAAAATKTTGGGAAAATTTTGGGAACTCTCAGCTGTTGTGAGGGGCTGCTGAGACAGGAAGCAGGGTGAAAGTTCTATAGGAGGGGCGTTATGTGCCCCGTGAACACTCCTGGATCTCTCATAATGGCCTTGTGAAAGGCTGTGGGGACTCCACAAGATAGACAAACTGCCTCCCCCACTCTACTGCCCTTTCTTTACAAAGGGAATTATTTTTATTTCAGGATCACTATTTCGTGAGGCAGTGCAATTTATGAATGTGAAAAAGGGGGAATGGTTAGATGTTCTCCCTCTGAGAAGACGAGGGAACGCAGAGAGGATAATYTAATTGACATTAAAACCTCCGTGGTGTTTTTGCAGGTATAAAGACGAGGAGTATAGTAAGACTGGACTTTCGGCTTTGGACCACATAAGGCACTTCACAGACAGCCTCAAAATGAGGAAAATGGAAGAAAATCAATACAGTGAAGCTGAATTGGCAGCTTTCAATGCTTCCCAGCTGCCAGAGGACCTCAAGCAACCGTTGTACAGGAAATCCAAATCCCAGGTAAAAGCTTAACTCACGTTAAAATGTTATTGTCACCAAATACCCACAGGATTAAGCTGTTAGTGTGTGGCAGGCAGGGCTGTGCTCCAACCTCAGCCTGCTCCGGCAGAGACATGGCAGGGTGCTCTGGTCCCTGAGAATGGAGGGTTTCCATAGCTTTTTCTTACTTTTCTTTGCTATTTTTGTTCTGCCTGCTGCCCACAGAAATGCCATGGTAAGAGCTAGTCCCACTGAGCTCTCAGGCACGCTGGTGCTGAGTAGTTTAGGTGCAGCCTCGCAGGGATGTGACTTGATTTTCTGTCTGGCTTGGCTTTTTGGTATTTTTTTATAGCCTGTTAGACAGTACCACCTCTAGGTCCTCAGCAGGTTTTACAAAGAGCAATAAATGAAATGGTATCCTTGTGCYATTTCTTGCCATTTTTATAATAATAATTAAAATGGGGTTTTTTTAGCCCCTTTGAAAAGTTTCCATTTTAAAAACTGCAGAATATGCATGTAGGAAAGGTCAGCGAAGGAGAATGTTATATTTGGTGAAACACAGGACGAGACAAGGGATAATGTGATTCCTCAGCCTCTTGAAAGGAACCTCCTGTGCCAAGAATCTGCAGGCAAAGGAGACTTTGGGACCTCGTCTACTATCAAAGGTTTCTCCKAGCTTTGTGAAACCAGATGAAAGCAGAAATTATTATTACTATTAGTGAGTCAAAAGTGCCAGTGAAGGGGTTGACAGTGGTTTTTACCTAAAGTATTTTGTGGGGGTGTTTTTTTGAACTGAGTGGAGTAGCCCAAGCGCTGCCCTGGCGCGGCTCCGGGCTCAGATCCACGCCGCAGGAAGGTCACCTCTTTGTCCTTGTCCTGTCCCCATGCAGGCCTATGCCATGATGCTCTCTCTCTCCGACAAGGATTCCCTTCACCCCGCGTCCCACGGCTCTCCCAACGTGTGGCACAGCATGGCCAGAGCCGCCGAACCCAGCGCCATCCAGTCCATCAGCCACGTATGACAGTGCGGAGTCTCTCCGAGGATGGGACCAAGTCCAAACCAGTAGCATGGCTCTTTCATATATGACTATTTAAAAGACTGCTGAGCAGAATGCCTTATAAATCTGCAGGGTCACTCATTTAAAGTCCGGTGACCTTAAACTGAATAATTTTAAGAAAAAAAGAAAAAAAGAAAAGAAAGAAACTATTTATTCTCGATATTTTGTTTTGCACAGCAAAGGCAGCTGCTGACTTCTGGAGGATCAATGCGACTTAAAAAAAAAAAAAAAAATTAAAAAAAGTTTCAGTGGATTATGTAAAACGGGGCCGGGAAAAAGTGTCTTCCAGTTCACCCGGCTTTGAGGGGCAGGGGCAGAAGGGTTAAGACTGCATTGATACACACATGGGCACTCCTTTAAAGTAGGAAYTGAATTGATTTTCTTTTTGTATGAGATAGCTTGACACAGGATTGGGAACAGTTGCTTTTATGTACAAATCTCTTCATTAAAGCTTTATGCATTTTAACCCTTCAAAAGAAAGAAAATAGATCTATCAAACGCACACTATCCATCGTAAATGTAGAAAGAAGTAACAGGGAATATTTTGTTCTCTCCGTAATTCTTTTGCCTTCTCAACTGCATTGTTAAAAAAGAAAGGAAAAACAAGGAGAAAAAAAAAGACAGAAAAAGAAAGAACTCTGAGAAACAATACATAAGAGGCTTGTGTATATTGTAAACTATGAATGTTCACTACTCCAAGAAGCTAAATCATCCAGATAATTCCGTGAAAGCACCGCGTTCATCGACAGCACCACTAGTTCGAATCATTGTAAGGAGATCTTTTAATTTTCGACAATCATGTCACTGTTTTGTTGTATTGTTTCCTTTCCCCCTACCCTCTTTAATTTCTCCTTTGTGTTGTGTGTACCATGTATTTATTTGTTGGCAAACGATTGTTTGTTGATTCCGATAGCACTGTTCCTGTAACAAACAGCACTGCTCCAGTCCCCCGCTGCGTTACGATGTAAGGCACCCATGTACTTCCAAAAAAAAAAAAAAAAAGTGAGGTGAACTGATCTGTGTATATGGGAGTGCAAAACAGTGTTTGAAATTTTCTTACATTCCTCTTTTATTTTTTTTTTTTGCCTTTTAATGAACTAAATAACTAATAGATGCGACTTAGTTTTGTTGGGTTTTTTTTTGTAATACAGTAAATTGATTCGATTGTATAAACAGTTATAATTTCTTCATGAAAGCATGATTCTTCTGATTAAAAAAACTGTACCCAATATTTTATGCTGGTTGTCTGCGAGCTTGTGTGATGTTATGTTCATGTTAATCCTATTTGTAAGATGAAGTGTTCCAAATTTATGTTTTAAAAAAATAAATAAATAACGGAAGGTATTCAGTTATTTTTGGGGTTTTTTTTTGGCCTTTAGTGAGGGACCAGATTTATTTTTTCCTTTTGTTTATAATCTCATTTTGAAATAATCGGCAAGTTGAGGTACTTTCTTTAAATGCTTTGTACAATGTAACTGTTACGCATTTCAGTACATTACTATGGGAGGATCAACTTAAAAAAAAAAATAATAAAGGACTACAAAACTGAAGGGATCTATTTCCTTATTGTCTTGGTTTTGTCTCAGTCAAAAGGGGCAAAAAAGGGGCATTTCCTCAGCAGTCTGGGGAGGAAAGATGGATCTGAGGGGTTGTGAGGATGGGGCACTGGGAGGTGTTGTGGACTTGGCCATGAAATTTGGGACACGAGCCAGAGCCTCTCAATAGAGCCACTGTTGGACGGGTTTAGCTCAGTCCTTGAAGTTTSCAAACACTACCTTGGAAAAGAGGGAGATTTAGGTCATTTCACAGATGAGATTGGTGCAATGTCACCTTCAAAGGATTTGTGGAGCCCTGAGCTTGAGCTTTGCCTTCCTGCTGCTGGTGGGGACAACTTTGGGATGGTGGAGCTTGGCTGGTGCATGGTGAAATACCAGAGTGATCAAAATCCATGTCKGAGAAGCTAAATGAGCCTCCAGCTGCATAAAACGAGCCTTTTAGAGCCTAAAAGGGGGAAAAAAGGAGCATTTTAGTTTGTGTTCCCTTTAAATTAGGTCCAAACCCTCTGGGCAGACTGTGGAGGGGTGGGATGTCAGGAAAAGCCAGCATTGGCCCAGGGAATGCTCATCCTGCTGCTCTGCTCATCAGCAGAGATTGAAGTGTTGAGAAGCTGCTCTCTCAGTGCACAGAGACCTCTACACCTCATTCTTGAGTTATATTTTACAATAACCTGTGTGTGTWGTTCTTGTCTTCAGCCCAGTTTTGGGTTTGGTTGGTTTGCTCCTTCAGCTCCAGAGCTTTCTGCACAGGTTGGTGGCAAGCTGAGACGTACAGCCTGATGGTTTTCATGCAGGAAGTGTAAACCACACCTCCCACAAAATAATTAAAAACAAACAAACAAAAAAAGCTAAAACCAAAAAAACCCACCAAAACCAAACAAAAAAAAACCCCAAAAACCAAAACAAAAGCAAATAAAAACAGCCAAACAAACAAAAAAAAATACAACAACAAAAAAAAATCCCATGTGCATATTCCTGTACTCCACTGCCCCGGGGCACTGGCCAGCTACATGCAGATAATTGCATAAATAAGCCATTATTTTTAGTGCAGTTAAAGCCACTGTGAAACTTGGTTTTAGGTTTCTGCCAAATACGAGAACAAATAGATTAATCAAGTCAAGTTTTTATCTGYAAACAACTTTCCAGATCGTTTTCCCCTTTAATTTGATGCAATGACAGCTCTTATCAGCTCTGCCCTCACCTGCCTTAGATGAAAGGAGCTTTGGGAGGTGGAGAAGAGGGTGGGACAGTGTCCCTTGGGTTTAATGCTCTGGGGAAAAGTACTCCTTGAGCTGAGCTGAGCTCGGGGTTAGTCCAACCTGCCCATGACCAGGTCTGTTGATCATTAGGGAGGGACTGCCCCAGCCTCATCCAGATTTTGGGCTGATTTTCCCACTGTTTGCCCGGAATTTGGTGTTTTCTTGTCCCAGAATCCCAGCCAGCAGCACTGCCCGTGGGGTTTGATGGACAGAGGGGACAAAATGTATTTCTATAATATCACAATCTACCTTCAAATCTGCGTAGATCCCTTACCAYGGCCTTGATTTTCATTGCCTTTCCTCAATACCAGGGTCAGTCACCCAGAGGAACAGCTGAAGAGCAAAGCAGGGTTTGATTACTCATCTCATCCCCCAAAAAACAAAGAAAACGGGATAATTTTTGTGTCATACCCTCCCTGATGGACCACACAGGTACACTTGTCCAGATGCAAACAGATGGCTGAGTGAGGATTGATGTTTCTGGCTTTTTGCTATTTTTTTTAATTCAATTTCTTTATTTTTCAAGGAAAGAAAAAGTCAATACTTTTTAAAAAACCCCTTCAGCTTCTTTCAGCATCATCCTACTGTTCACCCCACTGCGGTACTTTTCTGCAAGTCCACAAATCATTCCCATGTGATCCAGCAGCTTTCCTAGATGGAGGAGCTGCACATTACCCTCTCAATTCCGATCTGCAGAACCTAACAAAACCCCAGCATGACAAGATGATTAATCAATATTTCACCCTGGCCCAGCTCCTCAATATCCCTGCRGGTCCCAGTCACTGTTCCTGTGTCAGCTGCTGTTTCCAGTGGGTACATTCATGCAGTAATGGGAGGGGAAGTTATTATAAAACAATTTACAGGGCTGCTTTTGCTCAGCTATTCCATTTGGCCCGTTGCTCCTTGCGTGTCTTGAGCTTTAAAATTTTAAAATTTTCTGTCRGGTCTCTCGTATGTAGAGACTCACTGTGAGCTCCTGGATGGCTCTGCTGCTCTCCTCCTCCTCCCATCTATTTTTAGTCCCAGTTGTGGTTTGGTTGGTCACTTGTAGACTGGTCTGGAAAAGTTAGYTTCAAAGATGCTTCCAGTAATGATTTAAACAAAACAAAGGTATCCAGCAGCAAACAGAAACCCCTTTTTCCATGTCAAAGCCCACATTCCTTGCCAGGACTCTGGTTAGGAGGGAAATGTGTTCTGCAGCCTGRCCAAAACCAGGCTCTGTCCCGTCCATTGAGTGGCTCTGAAGGTCTGGGAGGACACCCAGTCTGGGGATGGCAAGAGCCAAATTAACTCAACTCCCRTTTCTGTATAGAAAATGCTTTAGGAAAGGTTTAACTCAAGTTCAGAGTCTTTTAGTGAAGTCTGGGGAGATGGTGAACATCAAATTAAAAGTAAAAACTAAGTATTGTTTCCTCTTCTTTTCCATTCTTTTTTTTTTCCCTTGATTCAGACTAATTTGCTGCTAAAGGAAGACAATTTTTAGCAAAATTAYCCCAGGATTTAGATTGTAATCAGACTAACATTTAGGTAATCCCTGGAAAGAGGCCCCAGTGCCACACAATGATCCAGGAACTCGTGGTACATCTTGCAAGCTTTTATCCCAAAACTGCTGCCTAAACTTTGCTTGGGACTGGTTGACCCCTCTAGGTACGAACACAAACCAGACTGAACACAAATCCTTTTGCATGTTGGAAGCAGAGCCTCCTTTTTTTTAAATTTTTTTTTTTTAATCCAAGAGGGTGCACATTTTAAYGGCAATTGAAACTGTTTATATCTATAAATCCATTTGGGGAAGTTTGGGGAACCTTTTACTATGAAAGGTGCTTAGAAATAGGAAAGTATTGTAGTGCAATGAGATTTAGCAGTTTCAGCTCTGGGGGGTCTGAGAGAAGGCACCTCCAACAGGCACCCGCCTTTCCCCTGCTTTATTTTAATACTAATTAATTCCAGAAAGGCTAGAGAAATTCAATGAAATGCTACACTTCTAAGAAAAAGTTTTGCCTGAGACTCTTCAAGCAGGCCTCCCAGCTCGGAAGGGTCTAGTGGGATAAGAGGGTTAGTGCTGATTTTGATGCCTAAATTATCAGTAATTAAGAAATTGATTTTCGGGGATTGAAGAAAATTTTAAACAGCTGCTTCTTTCAGGCCTTCTACTCCTCATTTTCATTAGCATGTGCTAAGGCAATCTGGAAAATATATTTAGATCTGTATGATGCCATGACAAGCCCTCAGCATCTGTAGCTGGGGGCAGATTGGGGTGAGATAGCYGAGGGTGGATGTGCCAGCACACACATGTGGAAGCGTTCAATTTGTAACACGATTACAGCCCCGACACAAAGCCCGCTTGATACCTGCGGCAAGCGCGGAAAATTCTCCGAAATCATGTCATGTTTCACAGCGCCGGCCAACTCAAACTGGAGGGGCTAATTCCTGGGGAATCTCTTTCAGCAGGAGCGTGTCAGCCCCACTTAAGGTCTGGGAGGGTTGGCGTTAATTGGGGTGAGCTGTGCAGCAAAGCAGCCCCTTTGTCCCCCCTTTGCCACATCAGCCCCTCTGCCTTCCTGAGGGTGGCCAGGGGAGGAGCTTCTGCTTGAAAACCTGCTGGAAAAGCTCGAAATTGGGAGATTTCAGCCTGGGTGAGAGAGGTTGGGGTGCTCAGCTGGTTAAAATGGCCATTGCAGGAGAGAAGGTGGGGAGCTGCCTTCTCCACACACAAAGCTGACACCAACATCCTCCAAGGATTCTCTCTCGTCTCATCCGCTCATCTCCACTTCCAAAATAGAGGTTTTTCAACATCTGAAGTGCTGACACACTGGGATAAAGAAAGAAAAATAAGGCATGAGCTGAGATGCTGAAGTTAATTTAAGCATTCAACTTCTCCTGAATTTCAGAGGGATTTGTGTGAAAATCCCAGCAGACACAGTATGGGGTCATCCATAATCCAAATGAAAGCAAGAGCTAATGGTCTTTATTTGAAACTGATTTCTACAAATTAGGGGTTTGATCTTCATAATTAAGGAACCATTTACCTTACCCAACTCTTTCATAGAATCATACATATTTGGACTAGAGAAGACCTTTAAARGCCATCCAGCTCCACCCCTCTGCTATGGGCAGGGAAACCTTTCACCAGATCAGGTTGCTCCAGCCTGGATGGGATGGGACAGCCTGTGTCAGGGCCTCTCCACCCTCATGGTAAAAAATGCTTCTTTCTATCTAGTCTAAATCCATCTTTGAGTTTAAAACCATCACCCCTYTTCCAGTGGAACAGTCCCCATTAGGGTCTGTCCCCTTTCCCCAGTCTGGTGGATCCTCTCTGGAATTCATTTCTCATCTGAGCRTGGCCAGGAATCTTTTCCAGCCCCTCACCTTGGGCTCCAGTCTCAAGAGAGGATAATTTTTGCCACTTTCAGACTAATGGGAAGTCCCAGGGTGCTGAGACATGTCCACCCTTCCTCAGGAGGGGCTCCCAGAGGTGTGAAGTCCAGCCAGCTGCAATCACACCCGTGAAATCAAAGTTTGGTTCAGAAGGACCCACAGCCCCTGTGCTCCGTGTAACCACAAGCCACAAAACACTCTGCAATCCTATGTAACGAAGGAGAGACCTTTATTACATTTAGACTTGATTCCCTGGTACTCCCTGGAAGCTGCTCTGCTGTTTTTATTACTTAAGAGCTATTAAAACCTTAACCACGGCAYGGAGAAACTGCTCCAGCTTTACACTCATCCATAAAAACTTTGAATGGGAGATCAAGAGCTGCTTTTTGGACCTCACACCCCATCAGCTGAGGAGTGCCAGAGTCAGGTGTGAATTTGTCCCTGCCCTGGCTGAGCAGAGAGACCAGGCTGAGAAGTGCTGAAGGGCATGGCTTGCAGCTGAGTTTTCCCCATGTTTTTCTTTGCTGCCTGTGAGGAAGGACAGGGAGTGGGATGCCAGTGACCTCTCCTTCCCCTCATGTGGGCTGTAAGCCAAACTCTGAACATGCCATCCCCTGTTAGCTGAGGAAACAGCAAAGCTGGAGAGAATGGCACTGTGTGAAGAACAAAGCAGAGCAGGTACAGGGACTGGGATTAATCCCACCAAAAAAAAAAAACCAAAAAACACCAAGACAAATTTTGAACCACCCTAAACCTGGCATGGTGCTGGGGGAACACAGCAGGCACGGGTAACCAGCAGCATGGCACAGAGGCATTGATCAGCTAAAAAAAAACCCTTCTGAAGCACGAGTRCAAGACCAAAACAACCTGACACGATGTGGGGAATGCACCAGCCTAAAGCTGCTGTAAAGGAGCTCCCTGTGCTGCTCTTTGTGTTGCCCAGATCCTGGTGGGGTGTAAAACAGAAGTCAGCTCAAAGCCTTTCACTATTTTCAGGGGTTTTTATTAAAGAGTTGAAAAATCTGGCTTTCTCAGCCCGCCGCTATTCCAAAGCATAACTTACTTGTCCTCCACTCTGCCACTGAATTTTTAATATTTCCTTTCTGGAAAATGTCAGGAGTCTCAGCAGGGTGTGGGCTTCTTCTCTGCTAGAGCTCTGCCAGGGGTGAGCGAGGCTGGGTGCTTTAGGGCAACACTTTGCCCTTGGAAAATTTATTCCAGCTACTGTCCCCACTGAGCAACAAGGGAAAAAAAAAGAAAAAAAACATTTTCCCAAAACCTGAGGAACCAGCCTCGTAAATTATCCGTTTGTAATGTTTCTTCACTTCAGCTGAAACAATGATCCCGGTACATTTTCTTTTAAACTTTGTCTCCCAGTCCAAGTGGCCACCTACTTTGTTGTCCAAATTTCTGGTGCAGTTCGGATCTTACAATGTGTAATCTCAGTAGGGTTATCAGTTATGTCATGCATTATACAGCCTCCAATCAGCGTAGTGGGAAACAACATTTTCATTTAATACCAGGAGAAACAGTGGAAGTCAGCGATTGATACCAACACAATGATGGGAAAAAGTGTCCAGAGGTGCTACTCACATAATCTCACTTTACAACATCTTGAAAATTCAATAGAAAGGACTTTGCTAACAATACCAGAATGACATACCACTGATTATTGTTCCTAAAGCTCTTAACAATAAGAAAGCTCTCTAAATATATCTCAACAAAAAACATATAACAGTTTGTTTCTTCTTTTTTTTTTTTTCTTTGCAAAGCACATAGTATTAGTCAACAATTGTTGTGTGGCGTGAGCCCATTAGGGCTGTTGGCTGGTAATGTTCTGGGAAATGAGCTCTTGAAAGATCTTTTTTTCTTTTTAAAACATGCCTAACAATTGTATCTTAGAACAATCCTGGATCAGCAAACTGCAAGGACCCACTCCGACTTATTTTCTTAAGCCTGAAAAAAGAACTAATTCCCCTCGTRTTTTATTCGCTCACTTCAAAATTCTGCCGTGAGAAGTAAATTTTAGAAATGAGAACCTCTTTAAGGATCAGCTTCCTGGTCTGTCTGTCCCCAGCAGCCRGTCCTCAGCTTMATGTGACTTTCAGAAATGCAGTTAWATTGAACTTTAAATRTAATATTTCCCTTTTTATTTCCCTCAGAAAGAAACTGGAAATAGGCACATTTCCCTCTAAATCCACACATTTGGTGATGAACTAGAAACCATTTAATAGTCAGTGTCTACTACAGAAGAGCCCTGAAAGGAATTCATTGCTCAGCATCTTCCAAGAGCAGTGCCCATCTTTGGGGCYGTTCCTGCTGACCCCAAAGCACATAAATGAAGACAAATTGGGGAATAAAACACTTCTTTTGCATTATAGCACTGAGCCCATTGCTATGTTTCATCACTGTGTCACTGTACAATGCTTTCAGGGTGTATGATCTTCCAGGAACTCGGTGAAGATTAAATAATAATTTAAATTCCTTTGATATGGTTTACATTTCAAAACCAAAGTGAACCTTTACACATCTCACAGATCTTCACTGCATTTATAGCCCCAAAAGGCCAGTGAAAGATCYCTAAAAATCATTAGCTGAAATAAACATTGTGTCACGTTACAGAGTCAACAACGAAGAATTTTTGAATGAAACAAATGTGTCGTGCTTGAGGATATTGAGTGAAATCTCCACTGGATTTTCTTTTATTGCATGCCCTTAATCTCTCTGTTTATTATTGAAGTGGTTAATAAGCAATTCCTAAAGCTGATCCAGAAGGTGTCTTTMGCAGCCTGACTGTCAGCCCATGCCATCCAATACGTTTTCCACCAGCCTTTTGCAACCCTAGCTTGATTTCACCTTAAACACTTTCTGGAATGATTATTTTTGTTCACTGAACTTGGACATCAGTGGGACAGATTCAGTTAGGATTTGTTTGCRGTCGATATAAACAACATTTACCGGGTACAACACGTATCAAAAGGAAAATTATAACTTCTGAAAACATTTTAGGACGATCAAATGAGGGGAGCAAGAAAACTTTGTGAAAATTAAAATTAAGCACTGGCTCCCTGTTTCTCCTGTGGTACCACCACACTGTGGCTTTTATTGGCCACCATTAACCCCAAATTTCTTTAGAGGAATAGATCAATTCTGTGCTTCACTTGGAGCACTTTTTTCACTTCTCCACCAAACATTAGGGATGTTTTTCAAAACACCTTCTGCCACATTTCATAGCACCTGGTTATTGAACCAACCATCTGATYGCTCTCAGTTGAATATATTCAGAGAGAATTTATATATTGAATATATAAACCTTTTTACTAAGTATTAAATATTAAGTGTTTATTAAGTATTAGGCAAGATTTTGTTTTTTTTACCATTTCTCTAAGTTTAGACTTAATTAGTGGAATTCCTTCATGGGGTAACCTGAATGAAGCCTCAGATGAATTAGGGGCTGGAAATATCCACATATTTAAAGTGGTTTCAAACACATTTTGCTGCTTTTCTTTCCTTCCTGATTCAATATGCTTCCAATACTCGTACACTGCATATAATAATCGGTACATACATGTAAATACTGCAGTTAATTGTGTATATATAATGAAATTTGGAGAAAGCACTCCCCAAARGGACGAGGCAGCCACAAGGGCTGTGAGAAATGAGAGGTGATTTCAAAGTGGCCCTGTTTGGAAGGTGAGGGGCTGTCCCATGTGTCAGGGTGGGCTGTGTGCCCCCTGTCCAGGGGTCAGTGAGGGTCAGTGATGCTGCTCAGTGGTGCTGCTCAGTGGTGCTGCTCCGTTTTGAAGTCCAGCCATAGGAAACTGCTTGAATTGCTGGAGCCAGAGCGTCTCTGCGAGGGGCTGCCAAGGAGAAAAAAACACACGGGGCCGGGCTGGTGGCTAATTACTTTGTTGTTTTCGGACTTTACTTTTTTGTTTATTGTTGGGGTGGTTTTTATCTGTGTTTTGAGGCTCCAACTCGGCAGTACCAGGGAGCGGGGCTGGTGCAGCAGAGACTCTTCACTGGGAGCTCCGTGCCTGTGAGGATGTCGAGGAAAACACCAAAATCCCTTCAGCCTCAAGTCCACTCTCCCTCCTCCTCCTCCTCCTCCAAGAGCAAGCTTTCCCAAGCCCTGGAAGCACAGAGTGTCCCCCAATAATGCTCTGGCTCTGGGACACCCCACAGCCCAAAACAAAGAACCAAACCCCTCCATGCTGAGGATGCTGATGGCATCGCCCCCTGCCCCAGGAGGACACTGACCCCAGCCTTGCTGAACACAGCCAGGCCATGTCTGGAGGTGTGCAAGGCTCTGGCAGTGGGATGGGATTGAATTTTGGACATCCCAGGCCGGGCACGCTGCCCCGGACTCGTGCCCGGGAGCTGCTCTTACATGCCTGTGAAAATATGTACCCCAGGAACCACACAAGTAAAYATTTGCCTCGTGAACTACATGATTCATATGTGATCTGAGGTTTCAGGAGATTTCTGTGTTTTTTAAATGCTCTCTGTGTTGGTAAGTATTGTCCAGGARCATAAATAATTTTCTATTATTTGTAATATTTGTGATCCTTTCTCGATAGCTCACCCCAAACCTCATGGTAAAAACTGGCAGGAGCTCTTTGAAAACAAAGGTTTGTGTTTATAACCAAGAGTTGCAATTTTTTTACAGGAGCATCAGGAATGGCTGGACTCGATTTTGGAGGWTTTTTTCCAACCTAAATGATTTTATKATTCGATGGAACTTGCCCTGGCGGGGACAGCAGCWGGCAAGAGACCCCCACAGACCCCCTCCCCGTGCCTGCTTGTCCACACAACATTTCTTGTCTCTATCGATGTATCTAACATGTGAGAAATAAAGTGTGGAAAACTTATTTCAGCTGCATTTCAYGGGGCAGGCGCTTTGATCACCCAATGCCTGAGAACTGCTCAGGAAAAAGGACAACTAGAGACTGTAAAGAATCACAAAAAAACGCAGGAAAAAGGACAACTTAACTTTCAGACTTTTAGGTCCAGAGCTGCCGCCGTGAAAGGRCTGCCGATGCTGCCAGCAGTCATTAGGCAGCGTTTGGGTTTGAACAAAAATATCCTAAACCGGGGGACAAACTCGCTGCTCTGGAGCAGCACCCCCAAATTCTGCCACCCCAAGGCTAAACCTCGACTGGAGATTCCAGACCAGTTTAGTAAAGCCCGGCTCGCATTCCTGAGCCCAGTTTTGTGAGAAGAGCGCAATGCGAGGATGGGAAGGGGCTCTGGGTTTGTCGGAGCGATGCTCCGGAGCCTCCAGCCCCAATTGCCGGCTGCTCTCTCGTGGCTGCGCCGGGAAATGCTCACGGTCCGTGCGCTGCTTCCGAGCAAACAGAGCAAAGGGACAGCTGGAAAAAAGGCTGGAGGGCTGTAAAAAAGGCTGGATGGCTGCAAAGTCCCCTGTAAGAGGGGTTTTAACAGCCCCGTACCCAGCGCCGGGCTACCACAGTTCCGTTCTGTGAAACAAATTCAATTTCTCACCTAATTGTTGCCTGTTTGGGAAGCTAAACCAAAGCAGAGGTACCAATCTTGACCTCCTTGTGCTGGCAT
>NW_026623592.1:113384-119559 GCF_030028575.1 Malurus melanocephalus
GTCTTGATTCATTGCACTCATATGATTTTGGCTGCAGTAAATTCACTCTCCTGCTACAGCATGCAATTTGGGGGTTTATTGAATGCTGGCACAACCAGAGGGGAAYCATCAAAGTGGAGATAATTGCAGGGCTCTCGTTGCTTCCGCTGTCATTGCTTTACCAGCTATTGTCTCACTGCTCGGGAGAGCATGGCCAAAGACCTCTCATAAGAAATAAAATGGCAAAAAAAAAGTCAATTTTATCCCGTCTTCTATTTCTTTGCCTTGTGGTAGGACTTACTCTTATGTGTGATTCTTTACAGCCTCCAGGAAGTTTTTGGTTTCTTCTYCTATTTCACTATCCCTTTATTCAGCGCTGAAAAATGAGATCCGTCCTTTTTTTATTGTTAGCACCCAAAACCTTGGCCCCTCTCTGAGGTGGAAATCTGACACATCTTCTCCAGCAGCAGGAGCCCGGCCTGTGGAATCCCTGGAGATTTCTGTTCACCCCAGCAAGCACCACACTGATGGGGAGAGCTTCTCCTCCCCTCAGCTTTCCCCTGCTATTTGTCTTCCCTGCTCTCSCTGCCCTCCAGCTCTCCTGAAAACTGCCTGGAGATCATTGGCCAGTTCAGCAAAGACAACTRCTCCATCACAGCCGAAATCTGAGCTCGCACATATGGTTGAAGTTAAGCTAAGGTCTTCTTCCCAGAAATGCTTTGTGAAGTCCTTCTCCAGGCAGCTCTTTTCCAGTAAGATAGTGTCTCCTTGCCTGCTATTTTGCTTAGTCTCGCTTTCTTTTATCTTCCTTGTCGAACTTAAACGTCGCCGTTCACTGCTAGCAGATGTGGTTTGGGATTCCTGCATTCTTTTCTGCCTTTATTTCAGTGCTTTCATCACATCTTCTCTTTCAGCTAGGTGAATCAAAGGCCTTGCCATAGTCCAGTCAATGCGAGCTATACATGATGGCTTGTTTTATTTGGCAATCTTCTCCAGAATGTGATTCATTGTCTGCAGGTGATTCATAGTTAGGAAATTACTTCTGAACCCTGCCAGTGCTTGTGGTTGATTAAAGTTCAGAAGTCCCTGTAGTCTGTTCACCAGCGCTTTTTTGTCAACTCAAATATTTGTGCGCAGTAAAGAACAGTAAAAAGTGGATGTGCTACTGACATGAGCAATTTACTTGAATGTTTGCATCTTTAGAAGGTTCTACCAAAATCTCTAGACCTGGCATGAGACCGTTTCACAATGTCTGACTAAATGAATCACGTTTTACAAATAAATATCTGTCAAATYGTTCAATTACTCGAGATCCAGTCATTAAGCAATAAAATAAAGCAGTAAATAGGAGACATCTGCTGCAAAGTGCTRCAGAAACATAAGCATCTTTCTCAAGTTACCTTCTTTGCATTTTGGTATAATGATTCACCAAAAAAATGTCTTACCCAAGGCAATCAGGCATCAGAAAATTGTCCACAGCAAAACAACRTTGGCATAGCATGGTACCTTACCCAAAAACATCTCAGTGGAGGTTACCTAGGAACTGCTCAGCTGAAGTGATCTCAGATTGGGTGAGCTCAGATGGCTCAGGGTACTGAAARCTTGAAAGAAAAACAGCATTGGAAATCATTACCTCTGATCTTGAATTGATTTTTTAAAAGATGTAAATGCTGCCCTTCTTTTGAAAGATAATATTTCCCATAATGGCCGAGACAAAACCCAGCTTTCTCTTCACATCAAAGGTGCTTTCCATCAGAGGTGCTTGTAGGAATAATATTAAAACTCAAGGATGGTCAAGGGGCTTGAAAATTGACTCTCTGAGGATCGCCTGCTCAAATTTATTGCAGCAGGAGCTGAATCCCAAAGGTTGGCAGCTTCTAGGGAGCAGTCAGACCAAAGTGGGGATAACAGCTCGTGTCRGTCAGGCACATCCACATCTGAGCTGCCACTTCCCCAGAAGGATGAGGGGCTTTTTGGCAGCACCACCTTACAATGTTGACCCCAAAAATGGTATTTCCAAGAATACAAATCAATTCAAGTACCTTTTGGAGAGGCACTCAGATAACAGCAAATTTACAGACTTGCATCCYCTTCACTTCACTTTTGGGCAGCTCRGGCTCGTTGCTTCATCAAGGGTGTCAGTTTGCAGAGCAGTGCTTGATCTGCATTTCTTTGAGAAAGAAAATATTTTTAAAACTTATCTTGATAGCTGCAGAATTTCATATGAAAGATACGCTTTTCCTGCCAAAAGATTCYTACAATTCTCAAGCAGCACTTCAAAACCGGTAGAGCTGGACTGACATTGCATATTTTACTGGTAATGGAGCATAGTAAAAACAGAAATRGAAAGAATAAGCAAGTACCCAAAGCTGCATTATCACAGAAGTATCAGCTCCTTTCAGACCTTTTCCTGTATAACATTTCAGCACCAGCAGCTCTACCCATCGTTTGGCTCACRGATTATGTTTAAAAATGAGTTTGTTTGTATTAAACCCATACCTAGRAAAGTTTCTGTGTGTAATTCAAAAWTCTTYTCTAAACAAAYTGTGTAAMTTCTCCATGCTTCAGGTTGCAGCASTTTATCTGGACATATCTCCAAATGGAGATGGGTTTTGCCAAAATTGAGGGTTTAAATGTCTGTTTAGTGACTTCAGTTACTTTCCACAGTTCTCACAAGCATAAGAAGCTCCAGCAAGTGCAGTGTGTTTTAAAACATTTCCCACTGTGCTTGTTCACAAAAATATTTCTGCTGAGTTCAATTCCTCCCAGGGGAATTTACTTTGGAGAAGAAATGGTTAAAAAGAACTCCCTCAGGATTTTATTGAGTATAAGTGTGAGCAATTTAGTAAGAACACTGGGACACTGAGAAGTTTAAAATTGAATTAAAAAAAAAAATAATCCATAAACCAGGACATTAAGACCTCAGTTTTCCATCTCATCCAAGAAACCGGGTCCAGTATAATTGAAATAAAGTTGTTCAAAAAATAGGAGCTGAATGCTTGTCTTAGAAGACACAGAAATGCTCCTGCTTAGGGGAGGTTTCCAAAAGCCATCAGCTCCTTTCTGCCAGCTGCATTTGCAGGTCTCACTGCCTCAGCAATGCTCCAGGTTAGATTTGCCTGCTGAAACCAGCCAACAACACTCCTCTTTTATAAAAAACTACAAGCAATGACAATCAATTTGGCATTTTGTTCATCTACAGTGCTCAGCTTTGAATTCCTGCTTCATTTAGCCAAAGATATTTGGCTTGGTCGCCGTTCCTCTTTGACAGTTTAGATATCGGTGCACTTTGCCTTCGTGCAAACATGTGCTTTTTATTTCAGGCTATGCAAAACTAAGTCAAGATGGGAGGGAAAATATATCCCCCTGTATCCCAGGATGAAAAGGATGGCAGTCAATTCAAATTTGTGTCCACTCTTCCATGACAAGTGCATGCACATCTCACTGATAACTCTGTTTATTTCCAGTGTCCCTCCATGGTTCAGATGTCAAGGAGTGACAAAAGGACTTCCAGGAGGAGACATACCTCTGGTTGATCTATTCCTGGGCTCTATTTTTAATTAACTTCAAAATGTCCAAAGCAACAAACGTGTCTTTCAAGTAGTGCTCCTAAGATGAAGAACACATACCAATGAAGCACAAAATGAGCGTGGTTCTGACTGTCACACTCGATTCCACACAAGGAGAGGACAAATGCAGTGTCCACGTGCATTCCTGGCTGTCCAGTCGTCAGAAAATGTTGGGGAGGGAGGTTGTGACAGCATCAGGAGCTGACTGGCCCCTTGGGATGTTTTTAGGACATATAAAACAAGTTTAAAACAAACAGTGAGCTCGTAGCACTGACATGGTGAGAACCCTTCTTGAAAGCCCGAAGAGTCTCCTTGGAAACAACACCACTTTGGAATTATTTACAAATGCTGCCCCATCTGTAAACACAAGAAACATCCTTAATGTAAACAGCGTCCCTCGCTCTGGAAGTGTGAGGAGAAGCGAGCAGGAAGCAGGGCAGCAGAAGGAGGAATAAATCAGTGACAGACTTTAATGAGACAAGACATCTTGGTCCTGGTGCTCGTAGGCACACACCAAAGTCGATTATTAAATCCACATGGATCCAGTGAGCTCGCTGGAAAAGAGAGAGAAGAACATGAAAGGAGCATCCAGAAACAGATGGGACATGAGGTTTTCAATAAACCTGAACATTGATGGGGATCTCACAGAGYGGCAGCTGAACTGCCTCGTGCTGGGAGCCCATCAAATTTAACAAACTCAACAGAGCTGGACTGGCTCTGCACACGGGGAGGAGAATTTGCAGAGGGTAAATCCAGAGAGTTGTGTGGAGATGATGAGCTGTGGGTTCAGCAGTGAGGATGTTTCCTGCAGGAGAATTCAAGGTCCCCTCATGGGCATTGCTGGAGTCAGCAGCTCTAGATTTTGCCAATCTATCTTGCCTGGTCCATGGTTAATTAAAGGATTGTACAATTCCCTTTCCTGCTCTGTGCCCGTGCCAGAAATTCTTRTTCTAAGCCTGGACCTGCATCTCACTTTGAAATAAAATTTTTAAAGGATCCCCAGTGTCTGGTAGYATTCCATAGTTATTATTTGTGTTGTAGGAAGACCAACATCCAAAAATAGGACAAGGGCCAATATGACCATCCCTGTACCAATATAATGTAATWTTTCTCATATTGGAGAACTTACAAAAATAGACAGAAATGGATAGAAATTCAAACACATATAATCAGTGACGCAGAGAATAAACTCTCCATTCCTTGATGTCCTCCRTACTGTCCTGTCCATCTGCCCATCCATCCCAGACCCTCCAGCACCTCCTCATGACCACTGAAGATTATTTTTTTCATCAAGAGCTGACAAATACAAATATTTCCTGGGATGGAGAAGACTCAGCAGAGCATTGCCATTTGCAGGAGGCACTTGACAAAATGAACAGAAATTGTTTGCTTTACACTTCTGAAAAAGGTCTGTGCTGGTTAAGCTCAAGAATGTTTTTAAAAAGATGGCACAGCAGAAATATTTCAAATAGGAATTCTGTATCACTGTATGTGGAGTTATTTTTCAAGAAGGATTTATGGCAACATTGTGCCTGCAACCATTGCTACCACAACTGCTGGTTCTACCCAATCATTAAATACTGGGTTTTTGAAAGCACTTTGAGCCTCTCACAGTAAATAAATACAAGTATCCTCAATTTACTATTGGAGAAACAAAGACAGAAAGCAAAGACTTAAGATCTTCCTGAGATCCCAGTCWGCGAAATGTCTATGCTGGAAAACCACAGTGCTCAGGGAAAAAAAAAAAGGATACAGGATCTAAGAAAGCTTCAACTGTTTTATAGAAACATTTACACACATCAAAACATTTCATCCCGGGCCACTGCCACTGCAGGTAGCTGCTAATTAAAATCTGCTGTGCTGTGGCTACTGTCTCTAAAACTCTGGCCAGCATATGTTTCATTTCTCTTCTTTTTTATGTTTCTGTGTTGTTTGTTTAGTTTCTGAGCTTGTCTGACGATATTTTCAAAATTCAGTTTTATGTTTAAAGATTAAGTTTAATAAGCTTGTACGATACATAAAAAGATTATAATTTATTATTCAAAAAGTTTCCTGACAAGATGTCTACAAGAAACATGACCCAAACCACACCGCCTTGTAATAATACCTCTTAAAAATTCCTGACCTCCCACTAAAAACTCCTGCAGACTTCCCTGCTCCAGTCCTTGCTGAATATCCCATCTATGTCCCCTATAACATTACACRGGAGGAAATGAAACGGGAAAGTCATCAGCTCGGACTGACAAATGAGGGCAATTATCTACCACTGGGTTGTTTTCTTTTAATATTGACAAAAAGCTTTTTTCTCTAGTAGTGAGGGGCTGGAGGCTCACAAAAAATTTTGGATCCTCAGTGGCATTTGATGCATCTTCCCTTTTGTCAAAAATGGGCCCCTACGAACATGGTGCACTGCAAAAGGAGAGAGGGCATGGGCTGCTCCTGTGCTTGGAGGGCACAGGCAGTACAGGTGTGAGGAATTCAGGTGTGAGAGGTCCAGGTGTGAGAAATTCAGGTGTGAGAGGTCCAGGTGTGAGAAACACCACCTCGAGGATGGACACTTTTCTGCCATCACCACTGTCCCTGTGTCCCTAAAATTGCAGGTGACAACCAGACTGAGCATCCCATTG
>NW_026623592.1:119877-162843 GCF_030028575.1 Malurus melanocephalus
GCTCAGGGATTTTCAAGCTTTTAACAAGGCCTTGTCTAGACTGGTATTTAGTGGCAATACAATTAAATCATATTGCAGAAGAAAAATAAAAAATGGAAAAGAAATTCAATTATTTTAATTACGTTTTGAAGCCACTTCTTCCCTGTAGAGGTCAGGCCTTGATTTAGATCRGTGCACATCAGGTGAAGGTTAAAGGGATTGTGGTGTTTGTATGACAGGTTAAAGCCTGGCCTATAGCACAGATACATTTGCAATAAATTTGTTCTTTTTCTATTTTTTTTTTCATTGCTACAGGCTTTGCCAAAGGAGACCTTCAGCTGTCACTCAGGATTCATGGGAAATGACATGGCATACACGTTCCTGGGATGCATGGATGGTTTTTCCATGCCTGTTCCCCATGGGCACCTCCTCACCCTTTTGTGCCACCCTGTGCAAATCCTGGGTGTGGAGTGAACACCAGCCATGCCCAGAGTGGGCAGGGACTGGTCCATATCCATTTCTCCCACACCATCCCATTGCTGTTCCTCCACCATGCTGGGCAGATGGCTCTGCTTTGTTCCTTGGGCTTTTCCAGCCCTCCCTCCCCATCAGATGCATCTCCAGTGCCTGGTCATCTTTCCCGAGACAATTAAACCTTCATTTGTTGCTTCCTTGCAACTCCAGATTTTAAAACTGTATCCCTTTTTTTTTTTTAAATTTTTTTTCTGTTAGGTTAGGATTGCTTCCAACTTCCAATCCCCAATTTAGATTACACGCTCAGAAACTAACTCCAAACATTTACTGCGTTTGAAGGTCACAGAGCTATTGATTGATTTCCAGTTATAATGTATGTTGTCCTAACATGAGTTAAAAACATTCTGGGCTAAATCCAAAAATGCTGGGATCAAAGCATCTGGACTTGTTGCTTTCATGTTTGGCACATAAAGGGGCTGGCAGTCACCAATGTGGTCTTGGCTGGGCTATAGTTGTTTTCATTCTCTGATGTGAAACAGTTGGGAATCACAGACCCTCCAACAGTTATAGTGGACTAAATAAAAATTGGCTTAATAACCTGCCAAGCATTTGAAAGTGCCAGTCTCCAGAGTTTTTCACAACTTATTGGCTATGGCATGTTTTTCTTTTCATTTCTCTTGTGTTTTTTTTCTTCCTCTCTCTCTCTCTCTCTCTCTCTCTCTCTTTTCTTTTTTAAGAAAGAATTTTCTATAAAATTGGACTTTCAGTTGGGTATTTGAAATAGGTAAAGTCTTCATCTCATCAGACTCAATTTATCATCTTTGATCTGACTTCACTCATTCCTTTGGCTGCTCCGTCTGATTTTATAATTAAAAAAGAAAAAAAAAAACCCCAACATTTTTGCTATCAAACTTATCACATAAGAAAATAAACAAGGGCCAATTTCTTGGCTAGCCCGTCTTAAAGATATCCCAGCACCGCATCTGCATGTCAGCTTTTCACTTTCAAATTCACTTTAAACAGATTATTCCTAAAGTTTTTTCATTAGCCTCCCTAAAAGTCTTCTATTTATATTTGCTGTTTATAAAATCGCATCCAGAGGCCGTTGTGCAACGCGCTGCACRGAGTCAAAAGCCATCAAGCCCTTGAGACAAACAATGGAAACACTTTACAGATGGGAGCTGTTGCACAGATGGAGGATGGGGGCAGGAGGGACACGGAGGTTGGAGAGAGGAAGAATTATGGATGTTGGCCATGGTTGCGAAAGAAGCCAGTGGCAGAGCCAGCCACTTAACCCACATTCCCATCCCATTGCTTCCCTACTAATTAATTTTCCTCTCCCATCCTTTTAGAAGGCACATTATAATTTTTACCCCCTTCTCTCGCGTTTCTAAAAAAATAAAGTGCTGGCGATTGAAAAAATGAATTCTTCACAAGCATCGCACGTGAAGAATTGAACTCTTCATGAGCTTTTTCAGTCTCTTTGGCTGATTTCTAGGAATTTTGTGTTGGCCTGGGGAGTGATGCTTTGGATCAGGCACGGGGGCTGCCCCTGGCGAGGGCARCACCGGGAAGGTCACTGCTTCCAAAATTACAGAGTTGCTCCCGTTATTCCCAGCCAGACGACGGCGTGGGGTGAGGTTTCCTCTCAGTTTTAGTGCAGTCTGTCGGTCAGGGAGAGCGATGCTGCTCTCCTGTCCCCACTCTTGACAGCTAATCCACAGCAAAAGGGGATTTATTGTGTTCCCATCAGTGGTTCAGCCCCACACCAGACCTCGGCACTCAAGATTGATGCAGTCGCTGTTCTCTGCCCATCCCTGCGTGGCTGCAGCAAACATCTCCCGAGGGAACACRTGCTGCAAATCCCTCTCCTGCTACCTGAGACTCCTTGGATTCAGGAGATGGATATCAGAGCAAAAAACAGGAGGAGGAGAAGGACTGTGTGATACTTAACTTGGCGTGAGAAGCAGGATCTTCTCTGCCTGGTTTTTAAACAAACCATTTTCAACATCTCCACGAGGCTTCCAATCGGTTCTGGGACAGTAAAACTTGGATTGAAGAGAGGCTAAAATCAGCTAAAACTAATGTTTCAGAGACAGTCAGGACATGAGGGATGAGGTGTTCAAGCAAAGAGATGATTTCAGTTCTGGCACCTTTGGCAAGGATAAATATCTCTTCAGGACTYGTAGAAATGAAAAAATGAATGTTCCCCTAAGAAAACCAACACTCAGCACAAAACACACATTTACCATTAATATGCAGTCTAGAGCCATCTAAAAGTAAGATTACTTTATAGTAAAATGAATATAAATTTGTCTTGCTAAAGGATTTTGAGGATTTTTTTTGTGTTCTGGTAAAACATTATCAATTGCTGCTGTGTGTGGCTGTATTTATACAGTTTGCTTTTCATATTGCCATTAGAAAAACCCGTGCACATTCTTTCCATGTAAAATAATTTTGTAAAATAACTTAGTCCAACAGTTACACCTACCCTGAGTATCAAAGATTTTTTTTTTTTTTATTTTTAGTGTTTTGATTATAAGTGAGTAAACGAGCATATGTGCAATTATATTTTGGGTGCAATAGCTTCAGCCGCCACATTTTGGCATTTTATTTTATTAGCTAAAAGCTCACATATGGTTTCCATGTTTCCAATCTGCCTTTAAGGATGCAATGGCTGAATTAAGCAATGTTTCTCCTCACTCCAATTCCCTTAGATATACTTAAAAAGTCCATTCAGATTATAAAAAAAGTAAATTAAGGTTTATAATATTCAGAAGGTGGCCCATGGTAGTGAATAAYACAGTGCTATCCTGTAAGTCCCCTTGCACCCTGCAGAAACTGTTAAAAGCCAAGTTCCATAGTTTAAAATATTAAATCACTCTGTGATCCTGTGGGGCAGAGTCAGGAGTGTTTCTTTTAGGAATAATGATGCCATTATATCAGGAGAGCCCCCAGATAATGGGTCACCCCACATGGGCACTGGGATTTGCAGGGACCTGAGGGATTGGGGGAGGATTTGGAGAGAACACAGTCTGACAAACGCTATAAAAATGATTTTTTTGAGGAGAGACCTGAGGGTCACTCGATGAGTGGTCAGCAGAGGATGGGACAGAGGCCGGGCACAGCTCCAGGGGGTTGTGCAAAGGGCATGAACACCCCACAGGGTTTGTGGTGTGGTTGGGACATCATTCAGCCGCAGATTGTGAATCCCTAAAAGCAGGGAGGGAAGCTGGGGAGTCCCTTGGGGAGGGGATTTGTAACAACTGTGCAGGAAAACGCACGTCGGGGATGGCTTGGCCTCCGTGCAGCAGCTTGGCTGAGGGTTCTCCCAGGTCCAGCCAGCCCCACGTTCCTGTGAGCTCATCCAAACACATCCAGCRCGGCTGGGAGCATGGGAACACGGGACCGCTCTGCTCCAGCGGTGCAAAATTAAATCAGATCCAGGATATCCCTCTSGTATCACAGAATTCTGGGATGGCTTGAGTTGGAAGGGGGACTTTAAAGACCATCCCATGGGCAGCGACATCTTCCACAATCCCAGGCTGCTCCAAGCCCTGTCCAACCTGSYCTTGGACACTTCCAGGGATCCRGGGGCAGCCACAGCTTCYCTGGGCRCYCTGTGCCAGGGCCTCACCACCCATCCTAATAYAGCCTTACTTCTCCAGATCTTCATGTTTCCATCTAAATCCATCCAAATCCAGCAAAACACACAAGACTGAGCACAACCCATATCCATAGGCACAGTTAAGTATGGGATTAAACAGTTTTCTGAATGGGGTCCCTATGTTACTAAGGATTGGCTGTTAGTCTTGGCTCTTTTTTCCAGCTAAATTGAGATGGGAAAAGGTTTCCACACTTGGATGAAGCCAAGGGTTTTTTCTCTCCCTTTCTCTCTCTTTTTTYCCACCTTTTTCTCTCCAACAGTACAAGATAGATGCCTGATGACTCTTTCTGTCTTGCTAATATCCTGGAATTTGGGCCTTTGCGTGTGGGAAGTTCAAGACTAAATCACTGCTGGGACACATTCAGCTGAAGGCTGGAACCCCAGTTCTCACGTATGTGAGCTGTCCTGACCACTGGGATGTTTGAACCAGCAGAATTCCTATGATTGGGGTAAATCACAGAGTAAGAATTGGAGACAGCATAAGGGATGGTCTCAGTTCATCAGTTTTGGTGTTGACAAAAAATTTTCTAAAACTTCATTTTAATTGAAGTCCTAATCAACTCTAAACATTCAACTGATACTTTAAAGGGTGACCACTGTTTTTTTTTCACCTCTTTGGAGATATCAAACTCCCATACCTTTGCCTGAAGTCACGGAGAAGGAGGTGACCTCAGCCTTTCTGAAAATCAGCTGTACGTACCACTTTCGCTAACAGAATTACTGTCTGCGATCACTTTTAAAAATGTAGACCTTGGATGTCTTCCCTCTTCAGTACCAGTGAAATGAACTAATCAAAACATGGAGAGCTGGGAGAACAAGTGAATATTGTGCTGGAAACTCCATGCAGTGCCTGGACTGGTCCACACGGACACGATCGGTGAGATCAAGAGGTGCTTCAGCCCTTCTGCCGACACTTGAAGAAAAAGCATTATAAGGTTTAAGGAGAAAAGCAAATTAATGGAAACATCCGCTTAAAAGGACCGTTTCCAATCACTGGTACTCCATTCATTACGGGCCTGAGTGGTTCCAGAGACAACAGAAAACGCTGCATTGTTGCAATGCCAAGAACAAGAGACGMAATGTGGATGTTGTGCTGCTTCTCACTCATGGCAATCCAAACGTTTTCATGCCCTTCCCATCTCGTTCATCAACCACAAAGTTACTGCCACGGTGTCCCCTGTGACCAAATGGGAGGCAGGGCTGGTGTTTTGGGGCTCTTACAGCCAGGGATGGTRGGGTTGGGGTGCTGGAGCTGTTCTTGCACAGCCCCAGGAGCAGCACAAGGCAGACACCGGGCAGGCACGCATTGTCAGGCTAAAAACCTTTTATGGGAAACAAAGCTTTTTATGGGAGGGAAAAGCACAGCAGACATTTCATTAACAATACCTCAAAGCCTTCACTGAGCCACACGGCTGAAGCTTTCCCAGGGCTGCTGTGATAACTTGTTAAAATTTGACCGATGCGATTCAATCTTCGCTCCTCAAGCATCCCCGCGGCGTGGTGGCGTTATGGCACGGACCCTCTGGCCAGGGGAGGGCTTGAAAATGTCACCATGTGTTACAGATRTCTCCAGAGCACATGGAAAAACTTCACCTCAAGGCCTGGCAAGGCGCACACAATAATGCAGAGCTTTTTCAGGAAGTGAAGCAGCGGCCTCGCAGCAGAGCTCGCTTCCAACACTCATCCAGCAGAGGGGAGGGTGCATCCGTTCTGATGAGTATCTAAGGAATCTGTGCTCAAAACACTCACCAGGTAAGGCAGAAATAACCCTTCAGTGTCCAAGATTRCCTGCACTGAGGTCAACAGGCCATACCCAGGAGAAGGACATCAGCCCAGTATGAAATCCATCACAATCTGCTGGAGTCACCAACTTCTATTGAGTTTGATGAAGCCAGAATGGGTTAAGAAATGGGTAYGTGTGGTGAAATTGTGCAACTTGTATTGTTTTGGCATTACATATATTCTAAACAAGCAATCTTGGCCAAGATAGGCTTTTTTTTTTTTTAAAAAATAAATCTTTCCTTCTAGGCCTCTTGTAATTGAATCTTACCCAAAATTTATGGAAAGAATACATATCCGCTTTACGCCAATCAGTGAGGATTGGTCCTTGCAAAGACTGCTTCTTCCGTGCTATTTTGCATCTTGGTGCAGTTGTCTTGATCTCTTAAATGCAAAAATAAACAAACATCCATACATCTGGGAGCAGATTTCCAAGTGGAGCCCAGTGCCAGYTTTTTTTTCCCTTTTCTGAGTGCTCAGCACCCACGGCGGGGCCAGTTCAGCTAAACCAGGGCCAGGTTTCCATAGGAACTCGGTGATCTGGAGGCTCCCATCGTGATAAATATGGGCAGATCCATCGTTTAACTCATCCTCCCACCCAGGGACGATAAAAGGAGCCATCAAAACAACTTCAGTCATGGATAACAGCAGCAGGGACGCTGTGATGGACACAGAACCAGCTGGGAGGAATGTTGGCTGGACAGGGTGATTGCTCAAGCCCCCAGTGAAGATCTGAGTGTTTGCTGATGTTCCTGCTCGGCAAGATAGGGCTCTATCGAGATACTGGTCAGTGCTTGGGTAAGAGGAGCATTTCTGACACACCACTGGTTCCTCAGAACGTGGGGAAACTGTTGGGAAGGGCGATAGGGCTCTGCTGACCGCTCCTCCTCGCCCGTTTGCCGGACCCAGCCCTGATTTATGAAGTGCAGCTCTGGACGGGATGGTGCCAGTTGAGGCTGCTCATTGCGTGTCAGGATTGAGGGATGGCCCTTGTCCTGCAGGGAAATGGCTCTGCACTGGGCAGGGATGGTCTGAGCAGGTGTTTTCCATCTCCAGTTCTGTGGGGAGGCGAGTTATTCAGCCTGACAGCTGCCAAGTGCACTTTTAATGGGGTAGGAGGGAGAGTTGGGTGAGCAAAGCAGGGAAGCCTTRCCCTTATTCATACAAACAGCCTGATGGATTTCCTTCTGCTACAGCTCCTCTTTATTTTGCATTTCCTTCCCACAAACATTTGAGTGAACCAAATTCATGGGAAAGCAATTCCATGGTGTCATGCAAAAGAGACATTGGAGATCATTTCTGCACACAAAAATAGTCAGGCTCGTAATCAGGGGACAATAACCCCATGTGCCAGAGGAGCCACGTGAGGTTGGGTGTCGGATCCATATCTGAACATGCACAGAACCAGGGAATCACTGAGGCTGGAGAAGCCATCCAAGAGCACCCAGTCCAACCATTAACCCAGCACTGCCATGCCCCTAAATGCCACATTTACAGGTTTTTTGAGCAATTCCAGGCACGGCGACTCCACCGTGGACAGCCTGTTCCAATGCCTAACCACCATTTTGAAAAATATATTTTTTCCCTAATATCCAACCAAATTCTCCCCTGGCACAACTTGAGGCCATTTCCTCTTGTCCTATCACTTATTACCTGGGAGAAAAGACCATCCCCCTGGGTGCAACCTSCTGTAAGGGATTTGTAGAAAGTGATAAAGCCCCTCTCAACATTTTTAGAGAGTGATAAGGTCCCCTGTATCCTCTTGTTCTCCACACCTCACAGGTAGATTCTGCTATCAAATGTAGGAGTGGTGAATACTCACTCCAAAAATATTATTTGCTGAAAAATTAGTGAGAAAAAAACCCCCAAAACAATTACATGGATCATATTCCTCGAAAGAACTTATGAATCATGTTGGGTACAACTTTAAATATGTGTGACTGCTTTGCATGCCATGTCTTTTTCATAAGAGCTTTTTCCCAACTTTATATAAAAAAACCCCTCAAACAAACCCCCTCAATTGTTTGTTCACTGTTTGTAACACTCTGCAGCTTTAAAATTCTTCCTCCCCAGTGCAAACATACTTCCTCAGAGAGGCAGCAGCACAGCCTCGCTAAGATGCTTAAGAGGAGGTCAAGAGAAAAGCCATTTACCAGGGGAATCTCTCTCAGCCCTTAACACATTTTTATTGCTACCTATGCACACAGTGCTCTCTCAGAGGCTAGATGAATAAATATGCCTCTTTTGAGCAAACATTTATAATGCTATTTGAACACWGGGGAAAAACAGTTTCAGCTTAAAAATGATACTCACACCATGTTTACATTTTTTTTTCCCAAGCTGCAGTTAAAATGAAACTATCCAGACAGACATTCAGCATGAGGCTCGGGAAAGCATGTTTCTTTTGGCCCCTTTCACTACAGAATTTCACCTAAAAATCAAATACAAAAGACWGGGGTTTGGGGGTGGAGAAACACAAAAGAAAGATTTGTTTGTAGACGAATTRTTCTGTGGAAATTCATCCAAGAACATCAGCGTAATTGCTCATTAATAAGAGAGTTGGAAGATACTTAAAAATGTTTCTCTTCCTTTGAACTTTCTGAAGCCAAACAGAGTCCCTGAGCTGGTGATGGACTGGTGCATGGAGCTCACTTGGAATGAAGAAGTGAATCCTCTTTTCTCCTCCCAAAACCCAGCAGAGAAGGTTCTGCTCTGCTCTGGGGCACTCTGGGCTCAGCCCTCGGTGGCAGATCTGCCCCAAGAAAAGGAACTTTCTCCTTTTCACCTCTTCAGCACCAACTTTTAAATTCCTGAGGTCAGCTCTCATTTTATCAGACGGTGGAGGAATGAGCTGGACCTCTGGACACYGTCCCAGCAGCATTCCCAATGCCAGTTTGAGGAGGACTCTTCACACACTGGAAATTAAGGAGCTCTGAAGGGTTTTCCTGGCCAGGGCAGCAGCACAGGAATTATCCCGTGAGGATCCCCGTTTGAGAAATTCCAAATCCTGCTGACTTCACTGGCACTCTGGGGCACTCAGCACCTCCCAAGATTAATTCCTCAAGCAGGGAGAGGTCTAGGAACACATATATTAGAGCACTTTACGTCTTCAGCTGCAGTAGGGCTCCTTCTGGTGAGCTTGACAAAGGACAGATTATATATTATACCATGCCATAAACTTCAGCAATCTAAGAATTCTGAAAATACCCCGTTCTATTACTCTCCCCRCTCTGACATGAAATATTAAACACCGCTTACCAAAGTGATGTTATTGAACACAGATGGCCGCTATCACATTCAAATTGTTCAAGTCAATCTAGGTTTATATATTTTCTTTACTTAAGCGTTTGTATAAACCCAAGTGTGCCCTGACAGTAATGATTTCACAATATACTATACTCAATTAAGGAGACAAATATGCATTTACATTTTTACTGAACTTGTTTCACACACACAGGCTCTGGCTCCAACTTATTTTTGACTTTTTTTTTTTTTTTTGGTGGAAAATAAAGGAATAGAAAGGGTGCCACCTACTGAGTCGCTCAAACATTTTTTGGAGGCCAAAAAAAATCGTGCAAATTACCCAAATGCTTGTTCCCATCAAAAATAAACAAAGCTTCAAGCTATATTTGTAAGCCTGTGGGAAGACAGCCATAGGGAGGGTTCTGGTTATCAAACCACTCAGTGGCTGGAGTTCTTAGCAGGGTGTAGGACACTCCAGCTCCCCCTCGACTCTCAGCAGGTTTGAATCCACCTACTCCTTTGGAAAACCCAAACAAAATGAATCAGTCTGTGTCGTGGCAGTCCATGWATTTTTCTGCAAGCAATGGAKGTCACAACACMCGAGAATCCAGCAGCTTTGGATGARCAMAAACCATTCCCTGGGACCTGTGTCACTTAGGAACCCGTGAGGTTTTGGGAAGGGCTGCTGTCAAGGAGCTCAGAAACTCTATCAGGCAGGTGAAATTTGGGCAGAGCTCTAAATTTACAAGCCCCATGTCACGGGAATGTCATGGAAAGTACAAGCCTGGGATGTTCCTCATCTCTAATGAAGTGTGTCAGCTTTGGGTCTGAAAAAGAATAGGTTAAAAAGCATAGACTCACAAGTCTAATGAAGACAAGATTTTAACACTATGCTAAGAAGGCACTGACATGATTAATTTTTCATTATGGGCCATCTTCAGAAAGGATCCCAAGTGTGACCCCACCACAGCCCATTAATCCCTCCCTTCTGGGTGCATGCTCAGCTCACAGAACCCTCCCCAGACCTGTGCAGCTCTGTCTTGGTCTTGGCACATGCAGACAGACCAGAGTTTCCACAGTTAATTGTATATTWAATATCACCAGTGTTGGAGACTGGTGCAGCAATTAAAGACTTGGGAAAACAATTGTGAAACATTAACGAGTGCTTATTGTTAACAGGTATTTCTGGCAGAGAGTCCTTCAGGGCAACTTGGACAAGGCACCCTGCTCAAGTTGGCAATGGCATTTTTTTCCCAGAGGGACCTTCAAACTCTCTTGTGTGGATTTCTCCTGCTGGAATCATTGTGTTCCAAGTGCTTGCAGGCATTTTGGGATTTTTCCCAGGGGAGGCAGCCCTGGCTCTCCAGAGAACCCTCTGTGGTGGTTGGGGGGCTTCACATCCAGGAGCAGCACCTTTTTTTAACACATTTTTTTAAAAAAAGGCAAAAAAAAAAAAGCCAGGTTTTTATTTTTTTTAAGCTAGAAATCAAAAATAAGAGAAAATCCACTGCAAATTCAAATACGGATGAACCAAATCACACGTTTTGTTATATCCCTTGTAGAGAACACGTTATCAAACCAGTGACACTGAACTACCAAATCAACCCTCAAAGTTTCCCAGGGGAAGGAAATCCCCAGCACACATCCCTCAGCAAAAGAGTTTGCAACAAGAAACTGCACCCACCCAGCCCCCACTAATGCTCTTTTGAAAGCATTAAAAGATTTCCAGGTGCTTGACATCCACGTTTACTTTTTCAGCAATAAAACTCGAGGAGAGGATTCCCGTTGGATCAGAGGAGAGGCTTTGCTACAACAATAGCTCCACTGGCAAACCCACTCCTTTCAACACATTCTTCAGTTTGTATTTTAAGTGGTTTTGCCACATTGGCAGCCAAAAATAACTATTTTCTGATCAAATTCACTGGTTCTTGTAAAGTATTTTAACACGCTAACTATGGCCRTGAGCAGCCCTAACAGCCCTTCAAGCTGCCTGTTCAAACCTCTTATTTTTGAGAGGGTGAAGGGCTCCATGAAAGGCTGGAGCAGAGCGATGCCATCCGTGGCTGTTGCAGCATTCCCACCCCTCATTACCCAGGGATTTATCCCTCCCCCCATATTTAATGTGGTGCTGCTACACTTGTTGCTTTGTATTTCATAGATTTCAATTTAATGTTAATTTGGAGCAGCCTTCTCCTGTGGCTGGTAGTGCAAGGCCATGATCCACAACAGCTACCACGGCTGAAATGTCAGCGAAAAAGGGAAGAAAGCAAATGGACAGGCAGGGATTACCCCATAATATCTACTTGAACTAATATGGCTCTGTGATGATGATGTACAGCAAGAAATCTTAATGTTGGTCATAAAGGAGAAATAAATCATTCAAAACGGGATTTCTGGTTGAAAAAAAGATCCTCCAGCTGCAAAAATTATGGAGAATTTTCATTAAGTCATTTTGTAARTAATTTATATCACTTTCAGACTTATCAAAAAAATGAAGAAATGACAGGCTGGGTTCTTGCTAATGAGAATGGGGCAGAATCAGGGGCACAGGGAGCATCTCCACCCCAAACGTGGCTCCACTTAGCCCTGCTCCCACACAAACACCTCCAAAAGAGGGGACAGAGCTGAGACAACCCCTGGATGAACAAAGAAGGACTTGCAGGCAGAAAGAAAAGACAAATTCGAAATACAGAACCTGYCGCAATCGGCAAAACTGCCAATTTTGTAATTTGGTAAGAAAGAGGTCAATGAGGTCACCTGGGCAGGTGGATCTCAGCTCCTACTGTGGTCTTGGCTAACAGACCTTAAATTAATTAATTATTTTAATTACCATTCAGCTCTTGGAATCACCAGAGGGAGAAGTGAGCCCACGCCTTAAACCAGGATGTTACATCTGGACGGGAAAAAACACCCAGAGGATGATGGCATGAAGCATTTAAACATTAACTACAATATCTACACCACATGCAGCTTCTCAAGATGTTTTGCTGTCATCAGCTTAGTAAAAGATAAAGATTTATGGGGCTATTACTGAGAAGGAAGCTAGATACTGCCAAATGGCACGGACAGTTAGATGACTACTTGCTGACATCTTTATTCATATATAAAACAACACAACTGAGTTGTGTTTTTTTTAACTACCATGCTTGAAGRGATCAACAAAGCAGTGCCTTATCATACAGCACTTTAAAGTCATTTTTAAACCATGCATGGGCTCTGGATGGTTGTTTTTATTGCGTGCATACAGAATATTCGATTAGCACCCCAGGAACTTCCAGTGCTGACTAAAACAAGAGATAAGCAGTGCTGGCTGCAGATTGGGATAACAATTTCTGGAGATGCTGAGGGCCCATCTCATGGAGCAGTGCTCCCTGGATACAGTCACAGAGTCACCCTTATTCTGGTGCCATGGATCTCAGATTTTAGGAAAAAAATCTTTTCTGTGAGGGTGGCGAGGCACTGGCATGAGGTGCCCAGAGAAGCTGTGGCTGCCCCACACCRAGCTGGAAATAAATGGTCTTTATGGTCCATTCCAACCCAAACCATTCCATGATTTATGAACATTTCAAGTGCTGCAGAGACATGGCCTTTTAAAAGTTTAAATMATAGCTAACTCTGCTTGGGTTGAGAATATTCTGGTTTAATACTCCATGTCTAGTTTTTGATCAGCTTTTAACAGCAAWCTGAAAGGTTAACAGGAGTAACATCAACAGCTTCTTTGAACAGTTTAAATATGGCTTCTAATAAAGAAATTACTGAGTAAACTGCAAGGATTATGGAATTATTTTTAGAACATATGTCAAAAAGATGACAAAYGAAATGAACTTAATTATTCTGCTCCTTGTTGAAAACTGCAGGAAAAGTGAAGTAAATCACGCAAGACAGAACYCTGCAGAATTACACAGCTCGATTCAAAACATTTGCCCTGAAATTTGAAAAGGAATCCAAGCTTGTGGAACTGCTCTCCCAGAAAGCAGCCAGAGCTGTCCKCTTTTCCTCCGACAGCTCAATCCACCGTCCCCCCTTTGTTACAATTTTGAATTCAATTTAGCCTGCTACTTCCAATTAACCAGCACACACTCGCTGCATTATTTGGCACCAGGCAGGCACATGTGCTCCTTCAGCTCTGCCAGTGTGGGAAGACAACACCAAAAGGTGAACCAGACTGTTTGTGGGCTCTGGAAATGTCCAARCAGGCTGGTGGGAGCTTGCAGGTGTGTGGTTTCAAATGCCTTCAAAGTGCTCCATGTGCAAGCGTTCCGAAATGTTACGCCTCACAACAATCCTCTTCCAGCATGATTTATGCAGTTTTTTTAATATTTCTAATATTCTGGAGTCTGAGGACCAGATAGGTCTGTTTGTCAGGCTCAGTCAGTGGACAGGTTGCCCTGGTCAGGGCTCATATACAAACCCATTTGGGCACAGGCCATGATTTATTCTACACAAACCACTAAAAGCAGGTGTGATTTCAGCCTTTTTGTGAATCAGCTCAGCAGAATAAAGTTTCATCCACAACACAAGTCTAGCAATAAGGGGAAAACAAGGACAAGTTTTAATGACATGTTTATATAAAAAAAAAAATCAGCACCCTTTCACTACAACACATCTACAACAGGAAGTACAGCACAGATTCGAGATACATCCCACATATTCCTTGAAGAGGGGTTACAAATTCACAAAGRCACAATATTGCTAAGCAAGTGCTTATTAAAAACAGTAAAAAGAACAAAACTAACAATTTATGCTCTGCAAGGCTGAGATTTGGTGTTTACTGCTGGAAATTGCTTTACACAGTGTCAGAATTTAAAGCTGTGACCTTGCAAAAGCATCACTGGGCTCAGTTGCAGCTCATGCACGGAGCTGCTCAGCCAGCCACAGGTCAACCTGCAAAAAAAATCCTTCAGGAATGAGTGGCTGAGAAGGTTTTTAGCCTACATATAAAATAAATTAACACAAGGATGGGAGGATGGAGGTTTCTTGGTCCACCAGTTCTCTCAAAGATTGCTCCTAAGCTTTACTTTGCTGTGATAAGAAGCTRAATTCTAACAGAGTCGCTGTTTGATCTGCACTACGAAGCCACGATGGCTCCCAAATGTGTCTTTGCCTCTTCTGGGAAGGACATAAAGGTATTATTTCCATGTTTGTCCCGTTGGCAACTCCTGACACTATGCTGGTTATTACTTACACAAACAGAAACCTGCAGCCAATCAAAATAATATGGTTGGCAAGGAATCTGGGCAAACTTTAATAGCTATGGTTCTTCAACATAAAAAGGATAAAAGCAGAATAATAATTTTTGGCAAGGGAAGCGGGGAATTTTTAAAATTCTGATTGTTTTCCTATGAGGATAGTGTTAGTGAAGTCTAACTTAAAACATGTTCTGGTTTCATGAATTCGCAGCGAGTGAGATTCTGCTGGGTCCACTGAGTCACACTCAGCTCCTTTCCACCCAGACTGGAATTATCTGGAATGCACAAGGTAAGAGAGGAGCTGCACAGCTGAAATAATTCCAGTGTCTTTCTGAAAGGAGTTATCTGCACGTGYAAGTGTGTTACAGAGGGATAGCAGCACTCTCTGCAAGAATGGGKAATTAACTTCAGCCCCCTGGGAAAYGGGGAGCCAGCAAAGGCTTGCACCAAGTGGAAGGTGGAACATCAATTTAACTACAAACCCCACTTCCACTGGAGTTCTCACTTCCATTTTCAACAAGTCCCAGGTCAGGACTGACATCCTTTCACCAGAATCTGATGAAGCAAATAAGCAGAATTGTATTAATTTAGTACCAACTGCATTCACTTGCCACAATATTCATCTCTGGAAAAGCAGGTTGAGTCAGTTCCATGAAAAAATTACATCCTTTTTAATAAAGACTACTTTTTAGGCAAAGAATTAGGTAAACGTGCTAAACTGTAGTAAGGAGCAGAATGAAAAAATACTAATGACATCACAAGCAAGCAAASCTCCTTAATTAATAATTAATCGTGYAAAGTTGTGGCTCTGTTAGAGAACAAAATCCTGTAAACATTTTCTCTGCCTTATGAAAAAAGTAGGAGCCAAGATAAGACATTCCAAATACCCAAATCAAAATTCATCTTTCAACAGTTTTGAAATCTTTAATTCTGATTTTTACCTTTATATGGCTGTACTTYGTTTTGGAACAAGAAGTCATGCAGAGCCACAAATCAGAATGGTCTGTCTGATGGCACTGAAGTGAACTTCYTTCCCCAAGGTAATAACATAAAAAAGCCAAGAAGCATTTTGAATAAAAAAAAGTCTATTGCATATGGAGTGGTTTGTATGAACTGTCATTTTCTGATTGAAAAAAAGGTTTGCTGAAATATTTCCCAAAGCAGATCTACTTGGGCCTCTAATTCATTGGCCCAGGCTCAGCATCAGTCACTTCAAATATGTGTTTCATCATGTACCTAAAATTGTGACATCCTTTAAAAACACTCAGTACAAAAATCTTTTATTTCCTTATACTACATATTTACAATTCTATCATCAARGTACTGTGGAAAATGTAAACAAGTATACACAGGTGTAAATAATATGGCTTGGGAAGGGTTTCCCCTTTGATTAGCTGCTCACATCACAYGTCATTCTACAAAAAACAAGAGAAAAACAGTACATTTGATACATTTTGCTGTTTGACAGCARTGTTAAAGGGTTTCATGCAGGAGCTGCTGAGTAACCACACCAATCTCTGGGCATCTGTCCATGCTCTGGAATGGCCAGGGAAGGGCTGTAGCCAACTACCCCATGGGGGCTGGGGGAGATTAAACCAAAGGCTCCTCAGAGATCCACAATGAAAGGATGAGAAGGAATGGAACAAAGCCAAAACTTAAAAACTCTGATTAGAAACCAGGCAAAAAATAAGATAATGAAATCTTCACTGGGACAGATTCAAAGAGGTGGTGGGATCTCCATCCTTGGRGATATTCAGAACTGAGCAGGATGAATCTCTGAGCAAACCCAGGTTTTAAAGGGAAGTTTGGACCTTCAGAGGTTTTCTACTTTACTTACTCGGTGATTCTACAAAAAATCTTGAGTACAGTGTGACACTTGCACTGCCACTGCAGTCTGGCTCTGCAGTAAATACAGAGTTAAGATCAAAATAGGTCAACTGCTCAAATTGAATTGTTCTTCACCACCAGTTGCTAATATTGTATCYCATTGTCTCACAGGAGATTTACCTTCTCAGTTCCAGTTCAGTGAAATTGCCCCAAATTCACATAATTATAGGATCAGACCCAGGTCATCACACCTCCAAAAGAACATTTACAATGTCATTGCCTTGCTSAAAGTCACACACTTCTGGGACCATAATTTTGTCACATTTACATTGAATGAACTTCCCAGTGACATTCAATGAGCTCTACAGAAAAAAATTAAAAGGGATCAGCATCAGCCCCAGTGATTTTCTGGCTGAAAGCACAGTTAGTTAATTAATTTTGACAYATTCACAAATACCTTTACTTTCAATACCTATAAAGTGATGAGTAACAACAATAAGAATTCCCATGAMGCTTGGAAAATGTCTCTCAACACTGTACTGCTTTCCACAAATCCCAGTGTGAAACAAACTCCCAGGGAAGCAAGTGCCCCTTGCTTTGGCCTGGACAGCTGTTGACTCCAGATGTGTTCAAGACYTGGGGTGAACCATGGGGGAAAATTGTGACCTCAGCTTCCCCTCCAACCTCCTGGATCCTGCTTCGCCAACTCATCYCTCACCCAACCACGACAACAAACGTCTTTGAAAATCCCAAACTGCCATCAACAATTGTCATTTTGCCTCTTGCAAGACAAAAATCCGCTCTTGCAGAGCTGCAGTTTGCTCTGGTGGGTGTAGGGGGTGTCAGCACAAGAGCTGGAGCTGCCCATGCTGAGTGTTTGATGCTCTSATGTCCCTTCTTAAGTGCACTTTTGATACAGACTCAAGTGGTTACCACACAGATTTTGTAACTCCTAACCTAAAGAGAGGTATGAAGAGGCACTCTGAAATATTTTAGTCTGGTTAACTCAGARTATTAAAATACAGAGCATAAATTTCTTTATAACAACATAGACCTATATCAAAGGAAAATCTGTCTAAACAGACAAAAATAGCACCRAAATGTCTTTGTTCTATCAAGTGACCACCAGCTGCTGTTGAATGGCATCACAATTGTTGTAAAATGGCTTAATTAAAAAAAAAACCAACTTGTGCAGTAAAAGCACAAAATCCAGAGATTAAGCATCTCTCCTTGCTTACTGCCTGCTTTCTCCATTCAAGATAAAACCTTTCCTGCATTAGCAAATATTGTTTGATGAGAAATGCTGCAGTTTGACTTGACAAACCACTGAGAAATTCATCTGGTAAGATGTGAGAACACAGAATGCCGGAGATTTTGGCAGATACCATGCTCTTCAGAAGACAAATTCAGACAAAGACCTTCCAATCAGTCAAACCATACCAGAAATGCACAAGATGCTTTTAAATAAATTAACAGCTTTTTGAGGATTATGGCGGATTCTTCTTCAGCTGCRAGTTTAAAATCAGGGACTTCTTCTGGAACACACAATGATATTCAAAATGGAATTAACTCGATGAATCCCTCCAGTTTCTGTGCAATGTKATCTGTAGAGGCTTCATAATCTGTGGAACACTCTTTAAACTTGGTGCTGGTTGTCAAGTGGGTTTAGAAAGTCCCTGATATGGAGTGTGGCTCATTCCATAGCGATGTGCTACACGCTGCTTATCCTGATGCTTTTTGGAGCTGGGCTGATTAAAAACATGTCCAGGCTTTCAAGCAATGGATTGTATTAATATCAGAARGAATGTCCAGAGTAGATTAATGGAGGGGCAAGAGGCTAGGAATGAGCACATGAAACAGATTCAACTTTTTAAAAGGATCCAGCTACTAAAYGGCCTCTGTAGTCTTCCATAAGAAGTGTGAATACTTCAGTACAATTCAAGCTGAATTGAATAACTGTTTTCATATCCAAATTCAAATACCGTCTGTGCATATAAAACAGTTCATTTATTAGTCCAAATGTTACTGTTGTAGAGCTCTTGGAAAAATACTCCCTTTTTCTTGAGTTTGTTCTTCATAAAAAGGAAGCTTTGGAGGGCCACCTAGAGAATTAAGTAGAAACATGGTTTCAGGTCCATATAACCTAATACTGAAATATTATATAGATTATACAATTTACACCGAAATAATTCAGTAAATGGTAGCCTTGAAGAGATGGTGGAGGAGGGAGTTACCTCAGCCTCCTGGCAGAGGCAGAGAGCAGGCAAAACACTGAAACACCTCTCAAATAGGAGGCTCCCAAAGTTTTTCCTAAACTAAAGGAGGAATTGTGATTAGACTACCCAAGTGAGAGAGAGTASAGAGGGAAAGCTTCCTATTTTATCAGGAAGATAAATAATCCAAACAAYCCAACGGACTGACACTCCCACCCAAACGCTCTGCTCCCCTACACCACGGGTGGTTTTTTTTTTACCAAAAACAAGCAGGGGGTTGTGGAACCCATTACCTTGTGTGCAGGTTGGCCCCATCCAGGGGGCTGGGCAGGAGCAGCTGCCGTTGGAGGGATTGCAGCGGGATCGGCCGGCGCACTGGCACCGCAGGGAGCAGCCGGGACCGTAGCGCTCTGGGCCACACTCTGCAAGGACAGGAGGGTTTTAAAGAGGGGAAACACTTCCTGGGAGTCCCCCCTCTTCTGTGGGATCAGGAAGCTACTTAGACACCTACATCTGTTAACATTAAAACATGACATTTTGGAAATCGTCGCTTTTCGTCTGCCACATGCTCTGCCCAAGCTGCAGCCCAGCTGTCCTGAAGAGCTTCCCAGAATGGAAATCATTACTGGTGTAAAAATGGGGGTTGACAGCCCAGCAAAACATCTTGGGATCTGCTCAGGAAAGTTGCTGTCAGTATCCTGAATCCACACTATCTCCTACCCCTCTCTTTCCTGCATGGATGGGCTCTCAGTGTGTGCTGGCCACGAGCCTTCCCTCACAGAGTGTGACACTGAAAATTAATSCAATTTATAGATACTCTTATGCCTTGCTCTGATTGCACAATTCTGCTGCCTCCTGGCAAATTAAACTCGCTAAAAAAATCTCACTTTCAAATGCAAAACATTTCGTACCTCGGCTGGTAAATCCTCACTGCAATTTTTTATGCATCAGAGGACAGGCAGGAGAGGAAAGTGAGCAGCAGGTCACCAGGCAGGGTGTGAAACACACAGCAAACAATGGCCCTCTCCCCCTCACCTCGCTGGAAAACCCTGTGACCAGAGAATTTTCTTTCTCCCACGAGCACCCCAGGGTAAAACAAGTCCTGCTGAGCCCTGCATCAGCTGCAGTCCCAGCACGTGGGAGAACTCGCCCCGTGTGCTCTGAGTTTGGCCTTTTCAATTAGGAAATGTTATGAGAAAAGGTCTCTCCAAACACCTCTGGACCTGATTTTAATTTATGTAATACCACATTTTCATGTTAATAACAATGTGTATTTAAGACATCTGTTTGAAAGTCTGCAATGTTAATTTACTACAGAAAAAGAACGGCCATAAAAGTCTGTTATATTCTCTCTCTCTCTTTTTTTTTTTTTTTTAATTAACATTTTGCCTGTTTAATGGGTGCTTTACCAGAGTTCAAATTAAAATCAGGCCTTTTATCTTTATGGCTGCTGCACAGTCACAGCTGCTCACAGTTATATCACAGATGAACTGAGCCTAATTGAAAATAAAAATGCAAATAAAACCTACCCCATAACAGCTTTTCATRGATGGGGGCTACCCTAGCTGATTTAAGAAAAATAAAAATGACTCACAGAGTTTGCAAGGAGGAAAAACCTCGACTCCCATTTTTGGTGCTGAGCTTCCCCCTTGCGTTCCACTTCTGCCTAAAACTTTACTGGAGAGGCCACAGAACCCAGTGCTGTGTGGCCAGTGAGGGTGGCTCATGTTCCCACTGGGACAATGCTGCAGACTGGGGGCTTCATTTCCTGACCACAGGACGGTGCCCARAGGGAATCCAATGATTTCCCATTTTAGTTTTGCAGGTTGCACAGGCTCTTGAGCTCATTGCAGTTACTCTGTATTAATAACAGCCTGCTTAAATCTATTTCTGGCCCCATCCAAAAACAAAATGAGAAATAATATTCCCCCACTGTTTCAGGGACTCAAAAGGGCTCTGGTTCCTGGTGTGAAGCTCCATAGTAGCACATGGATATTCACTCCTTTTATCTTGTTTGTCACAGCCCCRGGATCACAAATGTCTTCTTACATTCATTTAAATCACTGAATGAATTAATCATTCATTTWAATCCTTTTACTGCAGTGATTACCCTAAACCTGCTCCATCATAATCACAGAATCCTAGAACAGCCTGGGTTAGAGGGATCTTTAAACTCACCTGGTTCCAGCCATGGGCTCAGGACCCTTTCCACCAGACCAGATTGCACCAAGCCCCGTCCAACCTGGCCTTAAACCATGATCAGAGTCACGACTGTGGCCAGAGACTTGCTCAGGAATCTGCCACTGCTGCCTCTCAGTCCTGCACCCACCCCATCAGGCTACAGCAGTGGGGCTGCTTTTSCCTACAGGAAAAGTTTCTCACTTATTTTTATATCCTTGTTACAGAAGAATTCTGCYCCTGTGGGCTGACACAGAATGCAGGTGCCTGTGCTGCAAAGGGGGAATTACATTTGGGTTAAAGCTCCTGGGCTGCTGTTGAAGCCCAGGGCAGGAACAGCTGCTGCAGCTCCACCACCTCATCTGTAGGGATCCCATTTCCAGGCAAAGCAAACCCAGAGCTGCATTGCTCTGAAAAGGGTCACAAATGTCTGACAAAACACAMAGGAATTGGAGCTCTTGGAGCCCATCTGCACCCTCTGGAGTCTTACCCACTACATCTSCAAAACTTCTTGGTCTATTCTTCCCCAGCCTGTGTTCTCCAAAACTCAAGGCAAATGACATTTTACAGCTGACCCATAACCAGTTTTCCTATCAGTGTATGAATTTAAATATTGATTAAATCAAGAGGTAGAAGCCTGCTGATAAAGGTGTCGATAACCCCAAGGAACAATTTTCTGCAMACAATGTGTTCTTGAACACCAGCAAATGTCCTTTTACAGCTATTCYGAAACCACCAGGTCAGAGTGGTTTAACTATACACAATCCAGCCCTTACAAATATTGCCCTTACCGGTGTCACATTTGTCTCCAGTCTTCCCAGGGGGACAAAGGCACTTCCCAGTCTCTGGATCACAGGGAGCATCTCCACAGTCACACTGGTGCTGGCATCKCTCACCAAACCAGCCCCTGTCACAGCCTGACAGCAAAAAAAAACCCTTTAGATGCACATTTGAATGGCAAGATGGACATTAAACCCAGAGCAGTTTYCCCAGGGTGTCTCAGAGGAAAGCTCATAAACTTTCTGCTGAAGTCGATGCAAATGCCAAGCTTAATGACAAATCAAACACAGGGGAATGGGCATAATATTTATGTGAGCTCTCCTTCTGTTGGGGTCGTCTAATSTAGCTTATCAAAGGTATCTGTAAATCTGTCCCAGAAATGTAGCTGGCACTTATTTTTATTTTTAATTAGAACTCTCCAGAAGACTTCTCCGTAACACTCAACAGGTCTGACATGCACCTATTTAATAATCTTATTTGGAGTTTTAGAAGCAAATTTAGAATCAGTAAAAGGGACTTATTTTTAATAAATGGCATGTGGAACTCATTGCTGCAAGACATCATGGAGAGCAGGACTTTCACTGTATTAATCGGAACCAGATTAGTCAATTTATAAGGGAATGGGAACACCCAGCTGTAAAACAGGAAATCTGTCCCAAATTCAATGTTTCAGGATATTCCTTCAACTCAAAATATGGAAGAAGTGGCTCGCAACAAATATTTGAATAATTATAGAAGGTTTTTTGAGTTCTGTTTTTGTTTTTTTTCTATTTTTGGTTTGGGCTCTTTTTGGTTTAGGTTTGGTTTGGTTTTTTTTTGGTTTTTTTTTTTTTTTTTTTTTTTTTTTTTTTTTTTTTTTTTTTTGTTTTTTGGTTGGTTCTGATTTTTGGGTTTTTTGGGGTTTTTTTTTCCCATCAGAGGGGAACCATTACCTTTTTCACATTGGACACCATGATAACCCAAAGGACAAAGACACTGTCCTGTCACTGCATCACAGCTCGCTCCRTTTTTACAGGCACAGGTGTGAACACAGCCCAGCCCATAAAATCCAAGGGGGCACCCTGAAAAATTAAAATGAAGGAAGTTCATTAAGAAAATCACACACGCCATTAAAATCCTCTGTATTCCCAGCTACATTGCACARCATCCAACAAAAATTAWATTTGTMYTTAAYTCTAACARTGYCTTTTAAACTTGTACYACCCAGCAKCAGAGACATGCAAGATCTGGAAGGAGCTGGGTGATCTGGGACATCCCCAAAGTTTTAACTGAACCACTGAGGTGCTTCTTGACTTCTCTAAGCCCCCAAAATTGTCACAAACACCCCAAGTGCCTCCACTTACTGTGCTGGCAGGAGTGGCCGTAGAAGCCCGCGGGGCAGTGGCAGCAGCCTGTGAATCTGTCACAGGTGCCATTGTGCTGGCACGGGCACTCCAAGGAGCAGCCGGGCCCATACGTCCCTGGGAGACATTCTGCTGGCAGGAGAGGGACAGGAAAACAGAACAACAGTCAAAAATATAATAATCACTGACCTCACACACAAAAACTCGTATGTGACAATTGCATCGCTGAGAGATGGCACCAGGAGAATAATCTGCAGACTCCAGAATAATTGTTGTGAAGACACAGCATTTCTGCACCAGCTCTGATGCTTTTACATACTTTGGTGAGAAATCTTTTATATTGTATAGATGTCTGAACAGCRATTTCCTCATACTTGTAACAGTCTGCCTTTTTCAATTTGTCCCTTCACAGACTCGATGCTGAACCCACACCATGTGTTGTAAAGCCATGTAGTGAATGGCATAAATTATATTTTCTTTTTTTTTTTTTCTTTATCTACAACAATATTTTCTTTCAGGCACTTAAAAAGTGTGAAAGAAAACATGAAGCTTTTCCTCCTCCGTGTTATCATTGGAGTTCACACTATTTCAATTCCTAATAAAACCAGGAGGATCTTTTTCACACATAGTGACAGTCTTTCCATGTATAATGAGCTATCTGCTTTTACAGAACCCAACACGTCTCAAATTACTGAAAGCCAAGTCATGCAAAAGGGACTGTGCCAATATAATTAACCTCAGCATCATCTCTGAATAAGTTAACTTCCCACTGCTGGGATAATTTGAATCCAGGCAGATGAACTTAAACGAGCGTGGCCATCCAAATAATCAGATGCAAACCCTGCAAATGCCAGACAGGATCTTCCAGGAACATCATATCCAATCTCTACTAAAAGRATGCCTGATTAGCTGACTTTGATTTCCAGTCACAGCACACTCAAACCCACACTGCTGTGGAGATCAAGACTCAATTTTCCAATAATTTCACACTCTCAGTGGAAAGATAAAGAGTGAAGCTCTTTGCAGTGATACAACACACAGCCCCTTACACAATGTCTACAAACCCCTGAGTGCCCAAACCCAGTGCCATCAGAGCAGGACATCACCTTTCTCACAGGACCTTCCTGTCCAGCCGAGCCCGCAGGTGCAGTTGCCATCCACGTGGTCACAGATGCCACCATTCTGACAGGTACAGGCCAGGTGGCAGCTGGGGCCGTACTGTCCCTGGGGACACACTACAGAGAATTAACAAAGTTTGAAAAAAMCCCAAAATTAGCACCCCAAGAAAAGGATGAAGGTGACAGGGAATAAATGCAAACCCACGCTCCCCGCATGTATCCCAAATGACAGRTGTCTCCCTAGGGTGGTGGGACATTACACCATGACTATTATCAGTTTCACCCAAACACTCTGACCCAGCACATCCCCTCAGTTTCTCAGAGAACCTGGTGCCTTGGCACTGAGGCTGGCAGGGAGGTGTGGGTACAATTAGGCTGGGTGATGGAGCGGGGAAGGACAGGAGCTGAATGCCCCAAACTGCTGTGTTATCAGCACAGTGCCCGGGGAACGTGGCTGTGAACAATATCTGGCACTGAGTGGGATTTGCTGGGTGTTTGAGGGTGTCAGTCCTGGCACAGTGACCCAGGTCCCGCTCTGTTACCTTGCTGGCAGGTGGGGCCCGTGTGGCCGGGGCTGCAGATGCACTCGCCAGTCCGTGGGTCACACTGACCYCTGCCACAGGCACACAACTGGGCACAGTCCTTCCCAAATCGGCTCTCGGGGCAAGCTGAAGGGACACAGCATTTGTTAAACACCCGGGGTACYCAGTGCCAGTCCTCATTTTCAACACAGGCACAATCTCACAGCTCTGTTTTTATTCCATTTAAAGCATCAACAAAGAAGCCAAAACCCACCTAAAGACACGACTGCTTTAGCCTCTGAGACTGCTTGAGGTTACAAATATAATCCATGATTTCACGTGGAATATTTACTGTCTTTCCTATCAGAAGAGTGAATGTACAACTGAAATATCAGCTGCTCATCCTTCCAGCTAAAATCCTATTTCCTTCCTTAGTATTGATGCTGCCCAACACTGAAGAGCAAAGCCACAGGCAGCCAAACATTCAAACATTGCCTTTCTGTGAATAAGCTGAGGAGAACTTCAGAGCTTTGAAAGCAGCACAGAAATTCAGCCACACCATTTAGCTCTGAAACAGAGAAGCAACAGTAGAGTTGCCATGGAGTCTTTACCAGTTTTACCATGACAAAACTTGAACTTTTTCCCATTTATTGAAATGAATGGCACCATAGTGTGAAGCAAAATATTGAGATAATTTCTCAACCTTGAAATTTTGGACAGGAAGAAGGAACTTGAGCAATTCACGCTGAGCTGGCTCTAGAAATAAATTTGGGCAAGCAGGTTGTAATCCTGGGATGAGTGTCCTTGCTTCCATGCATGCAGAAGAGAGGGAAAATATTTTGCAAGAGATTTTTTTACAAAGCTGGAATCCTGATTTACAATTCAAGGAAGAGGTAGCTGGRATCTGTCTGTTTTTCTACTGACAAGCTCTTATGCAAATGCTTCTCTTTGCTGTGTTTTGACAGAAGCAGAACATGAATGTTGGCTTACTTTTGCTGCAGTTGGCTCCAATGAAGCCGAGAGCACAATCACACGTTCCTGATGCAGGGTCACAGCGGCCTCCGTTCATGCATTCACAGGGATTTTGGCAGTTTGAACCATAAGTGCCTTCTGGACACCCTGTTTTAAAACAAAATAACCCCAGCAATTAGGTTAGGTTGCTACTGGGCTCGTTGCATTTCAGGTCACAAGAACTTTTCTGGTTTCTTTTTGGAAAGATTATTTTGGGGGGGGGACACTGAATAAAAGATCAGGAAAATGTAAAAGCACCTGCCATGCTTAGCTCATGTCTTCAGGTTGATTTTTAGAGAGATGGAGGATGGAAATGAGGGAAAGAGCTGGGCAGAGCTGCTGGGCACAGGCACCACTGGACCTCCAGTGTGCCACCACTGAACTCTGGATATGCAGMTTGTTCTCCTAATTCTCTGTTGTGCTGGAAGAAGTAGCTGGTGCTTGAACAGCACGATCATCATCCAACAGTTCCACTTGTGCTGCTACCTCTAAATGTCATTTCTTTGCTCACCCTTTCCTTCTCTTCCCTGGCAGAAGGAAAATCTATGGCTACTTTGGAAACCTGGTTGAAAACATGTCTGCTCACGTCTCCAAGCAACAGATCCCTTGCAATCTGTGAATAAATAACTTCATGTATTTTCTCTTTCCTAAAGGCACGAAAGCCTGGCCTGAGTGGCTGGAGAAACCTCTGGCTTTTCTGAACTATTCAATAGCGAGGGAGAGCTTATGGGGAAGCTTTGAAGGGATGCCTTTTAAAATAAAACTGAAYGTTGGCTTCTGCTCAAACCAGGGTAGCAGCTCATCAGGACTGAACAGATACACACTTTTACAACACGCAGATACTCTCCCTAGCCCTTCTCAATCACGGATTCTTTGCAATGAATTCTCTGTCATCAGTGCTTTCATCTGCCAGGATGCCAAATCTGTTTCATGTGCAAGCCCTGGCATCAAGGAATGAGCCCTGCAACACCCCCTTAATTCCCACCAAGACTTGGAGTTAAGGACTCATCCAGACTCTATGATTTAATTACTCTCTGTGAATTTCTCTTTTCCTTCTCTTTTTCCTTTTGGTCATCATTTGGCTTTTCTTTTTTATTCCATCTCCCACACTCCCAAACATGCTGCTCCCCCCTGGCAAGGCTTTCAGTTATTCCTTAGCTCAAGGCTAGGAATAGTTGCTCCATTAGTGAAAGGGGTAATTCCCTCCATACCAAACCATTTGCCCTTGCAGTTATTTCCTGTATTTAGGTTGGAGCAGGAGCAGCACACTCAGGACAAGTCCAGCCACTGTAACGTGCACATGATCAATAACAAGGTCACCTCATCTGGTAGCAGTTTGCAGAAGAATTTTGATGCAGATAACAAGGGCAATTTGCACCATGTCCCACCATTTCAGCAGGCTTTGCCTTTGTGAAGAAGGCTATTCTTGCACCACCAGTTATCTCATAAAGACATTTTCTAATTTAACAGTTTCCTGTGCTTCTGACTTACATTTTTTCTGCGGACAAAAGAGTGGCAGCCAGATTTCCACCTCATTTCCTGATTTTCCTTCTGCTTTGAGTGGGTTTGTCATGACCAAGAGCTCCTAAATCTTTTCACAGCAATTGCACACACTGAGGCTTTTCTGACCAATGCTATTAATTGCAATGTCAAATAATCCCTTCTGACACATCCTGTACCTACAGCTTGAAGGTGAAGCTGGTGAGATCTTTYTGGCTCCGGGTGCCCCCAGCCCACTCAATATCACAGAAACATAATATCCCTTCTTTTTTAAAATCATTTCACCACCACTTACTGCTTTTTATTCATTTTAACAAGTACATCTACTCATCCACCAAGTTATGGACAAGTGATGGGAACCTTATTGCTCGTTTGTCTGCTTCCTCTGGACCCTGCCAAGAGACTGTTTCAGCTCCTCACTCCAAAATTTGAGAACATGAAAGCCCCGTTGCTCTTGGCTCCTGGAAATTTGACTTCCCAGCCAACTACACCTTTTATAGATACTTTCTTGAAACTTTTTTTTTTTTCGCTGTACTATAAATACAGCAACAGTTGCCAGAAACAGTTTCCAGCAGCATCCAGCCACATGTTGACTGGAGCAGAGCCCATTTGGGAGCGGCTCCCCGTGCTGGTTTTAATATTCTATCGAGAGCTTCTTCACCCTGGAGCAGCCCCAGCTTTCCCTGCAGCGAGGACAGAGGGAACTTGGAGTGTTCCCACCAAAGTCACGCGAGCCATCCTCGGTTCTCAGTCAGCCACTCCAGAATCAGGCCCACAATCTCTCCTTCCACTGACCTAAACCTAAAAATAACTCAGATTAATCTGTTTTCCTTCTATTTTTCTGTCTATGCAATGCTAAGAATGGCACAGGGGACAACATAAAAAAAACCACTCACATAGATGAATATTTTTCTGTGAATTTCCACCATTCCATTATTTCTCCAATAAATATCTAACAAACCTGTGTTTAAGCATTTGCGGTGCAAGACACTGTGTATTTTTGGAATCTCAGAGAACTCAATGTGACAAAATCTCCTTTCTCATGCTCCATAGATTTAATTCCAGTGACACAGAAATCCGTGGCAAAATCCCCTCTGAATGCAGCAAAATGTGGATTTTACTCTGCAATAAATCTTTTTATATCTTTTATATCAGAACTTCAGTGTAATTGTTAATGCTTTAAATTTTTAAACTCCGAAATAAAAGCTGAAGTATCTAAGTAAGTTCGAGGACATTTACTGTAACTGTAGAGATTTAGTGCCACACACACAGGTAATGACTACTGAGAAATTGCTTCATAAAAGAAATAGGCTGACCATGATTAAGTCTTTTAAAATGATACTGTTAAATAGTTGATCTCCACTACTGCTCTACTATAACATTTATTATAATCTAATGTATAATGGATCCAGATGGCTCCAGCCCCATGTTGAAGGCCAGATTTCGATCTCACTTACAGCAAAAACTGATGCACAAAGGAGGAGACAATCAATCCTTTGTGTTTTATTTATAATTTATATTTTAAAGGATAACTTGTGATGAGATGGTGGCAATACAAAGGTCCATCTCTAAAGTGAGTCTTTTTCCTATTTCTGCTCAAAGAATAAAACACTGGTTTAACCCTTAGTAGAGCTGCACAAGTTAGAGCTGAGTTTTGTATCCAAATTGTCACCTGAAAAAAGCAATTAAACCAAACAGAGCTGAGCTGGATTCCCAAGAAAGGGAAATCAGCACTCCCCAAAGGGAGAAAAACTGAGCAAGAAAGACAACAGCCTTTTTTTTTTTYCYTTTYCYTTTTTTCTCCTTAAAATGAGACTATTACAAGCCATGGAGTAAAACCAAAATTAAAGTTGTAAATAAAAAGGTAATTAACTGTCTCCTTTATTGGCTGCTTTGGTACATGTTTCTTATCAGTTGCCACATTCCACCAGAAACAACTTTACAGATGTCCTGAAGTACCGGCATGAGCCATGTGGATCTGGGAATATTTTTTATGATGGAGCATTGGGCCAGTTGGCATTTTGTCCTCTACACTAGTCACCATTTTTCAATCCAGAGTAACAGTTGGTTTAATTTGATTGTTCCTCAGAAGGCTCTGCAACTGAAAGGACTTTATGAATCACTCAGATTTATTGCCAATTTCAGCTTGTTGTTTTCTCATAACCATTTGTCCTTACTTGAGCACGCAGAGATTTCGGGAAGTATTTTGGGCTTGGTGTTTGGAAATGAGAGAGCTGCACAATACCCAGGTGTAGCTGGGAGATGCAAATGCAGAGAACGATCTGTAATTTATATTCTTTAGCGTGRCATGAAACTAGAAAGAATTTAGCCAGTAAATCTGGGGATTTGAAAAATTAATTTAAAGGATTGAATTAATTATATTTTTAAAGTAAAATTATAGATTTWWAAAAAATTAAAAATTAATTCAGCTACATTTTTAGCGTCAATTAACCCACCTCATGCTTACTTCTTACATTCTAATTTCTAATACTATAATTTATAGCACATATATGATATATACACTTATAGTTTAAATATATAATGTATATATAKAGAGAGTATAAATTTATTTWTATATATATAWAATTAGCTTCTGCTTCTCTCAGYCASCACTGCACTGACACAGATGAACCCAAAGCCCCAGCAGATGCTCCTGCAGGACTCAGCCCTCTGTCAGGAAGGCAGCAAGCCCCAAGGATACTCACGGAGGTGGCAGTGGGACCCGTGGTAGCCCGGGCTGCAGGAGCAGTGGCCGGTGACAGGGTGACATTCCTGGTTCTGCCCAGAGCACTGGCACACTCCGTGACAGTCCTGCCCGTACGTGCCCGCTGGACAAGCTTTGGGAAGAAGAAATGTAAACCAACAAATTAAATTTGTCTTGGTAAATATAGCACTCAAACAAAGAGCAGGCTGGAATTTATTAAATAAAATCCCTGCCTACGGAATGACGCTCTCCTCCGGGACTTTGGATTTATTACATTTACTTGGGGGTTACTTGACTGCTTGATTTTGTTTTCTTCAGTCAATTTGTGCCCAACTGTCAAGGGCCAGATACAATTTTCTTGTCACTAGGAAAAAAATCATAGGGAAATGTCAGGTAAAATTGACTAAAATAACAGCACAATTCCCAAGGGACCAGGCGTGTGGATAAAGACATTCTACCTTTTGCAGAGAGTTTAAACTTGCAAAGCTGCTGTGACATCAACACCTCCAYAGGTTTCACTCAGCCTGCTGACAACCATGTTGCCCACAGGTTCTGGACCTTCCACATTTAATTCTCACATCTCATTTCCATTAAGCTGCCCTGGCTGTGGGTCAGCATTTAGAGCCCTTAGGTGGAGGATATGGGACACYGGTGTCAATCTTTTCAATTCTTATTTATCGTTGTTTTTCCTTTCACTGTAGCAGGGCGCAGGGAGAGCTTTGTGGGGAGGAACCAGGTCAGGGTACTGCAGATGGGGTCAGAACAGGAGCCTGCTCCCAGAGACAGCTCTAGGGAACCAATGGGCATGATCCTGTCTGCTAAATAAATCTGCTAAAGGCAGGTAATGTCCTTTCCATGAGCTCTGAGAGCAGGAATGGATGGCCTCTCATGGGCAGAGCAGAAGCTGAGCTGCTGGCTGTGGGCACATCCTCAGCCTGTCTTGGGTCCAGCTCAGCCCCTGGCACATCCTCAGCCTGTCTGGGTCCAGCTCAGCCCCTGGCTGCTCCCTGCCAGCCCAAAAGCTGCAAACCCCAGCAGGGCAAACCCCAGCAGCCCAAAGTGCACCTGGCAGAGCTCAGAGCTGTCCAAACCACCCGGGCAAGGGACACGCAGGGTGTTGTCTCCTCCCTCTTCAGCCACCACACGACCAGGTTTTTCTCCAAGAACTCAATTTCTTAATTCACTGACCGGGGAAGTATTTGTGCTCTGATAACCAACTCACTCTTCTCGCAGGCGAGGCCGGTGAATCCCGGGGGACATCGGCAGGCACCCGTCAGGTGATGGCAGGGCCGTCCGGCGGGACAGCGGCACCGCTGGGCACATCCCACACCGTGGCGGCCTGGCAGGCACGCTGCAGGGGACACCAACCCTGTCAGGGACAGCAGGAGGGGGACAGAGACACCCCCTGCCCCCATCCCCACCAGCACCCCCACGGAACAGCGCGGGTGTGAAATCACCCGGCCACGGCCCAGAGCTCGGCTTTGGGAGGAACGCGCGCACCAACCCGCACTCACGTTTGTCACAGTGCCTCCCACGCCACCCCCTGTGGCAGTGACACGCTCCAGTCTGGGGGTGGCAGGACCAGCCGTGGGCGCAGTCACACCGCTCCTCGCAGCGCTTGCCGAAAAATCCTGGAGGGCACGCTGGGGGCAAGCAGAGAGAGCAACATCGCACCTACTGCTGCACCCTTCTCAACTGTGGGGATGTGTATTTAGCATCCTTCTCAACTGTGATAAGGTGTATTTAGCATCCTTCTCAACTGTGGGGATGTGTATTTAGCATCCTTTTCAACTGTGGTAAGGTGTATTTAGCATCCTTCTCAAATGTGGGGATGTGTATTTAGCATCCTTCTCAGCTGTGGTAAGGTGTATTTAGCACACTGTGTGGCCAGAAAATACCAGTGAAGGAGAAAATGTTAAATATATTAAAAGCATTTAATGCTGTCTGCTCATGAGTCTGCACAGGAAAGTTTGCAAAGGCTTTGTCATAGCTTGGAGTATAAATCCACACAGAGTCGGCAGAGAGGATGATGCTGTTTGCTGTGACACAACTGTGCACGCAGGGAGAGATGTTTGAGCAGTGGGAACTGTGCCCACAAACTGCTTCCACCACTCCTGCCCTGCCAAGTGACCAAAGAGAAAGGGGAATGGGCACTGCAAAGGCTTCACAGGTTGCACTGGTGGCTGAGGCTTTGAGTCTCACCACCTCAGGAGACCTCAGCAAGCTGCTTGTGGCTTGCTGAACATGCAGAACCTCAGTGGCTGAGCTGAAAGCATGTTTAAGTCACCTGTGTTTGAGACTGAATCCCTATTTCAGGATTCAGATGGCTCTAAGAATGCCCAACAGTTTGCCAAATCTGGGTCACATGCAAGATCTGTAAATCTGAACTGTCACAGTCCAGTTTGCTGAGCTCCCCTCAATGACCCAGACACTCAGGAGCAGGGGGCTGATCTGGCAGATTCTCCTTAAAATCATGTGCTCTTCCCTGTGTGCATAARGCAGAGAAATACTTTCATTTTCTTAGGCAGGGAACGGAGGCGGAGGAGATGAAACGATTTGGACAAGGGCATGGCTGGGCAGAGACCTGCCTGTGGGTCTGAGATGGGGTGAGAGGGCATAAACCCTGATTGGCTTGCAGAATATCRGAGAATTAAGACAGAAAACAGAACACTGGCAGAACAGGTGGTTCAAAGGAAGCTCTGACAGAAGGAGCTGTCCTCACCCACATCGCAGCGCTCCCCGGTCCAGCCGGCGCGGCACAGGCATGTCCCCGAGGGCAGGTCACACACACCGTGCTGGCAGCTGCAGTTCTGCTCACAGCCCTCTCCAAACTGCCCGTCCCCACACTCTGAAATGAGATGGGGACACTCATGGGGGGCCAGGCTGGAGCAAACCCAGGAGGAATTCCCTCATGCATCTGCAGTATGGTGAGCTACCTAAACCAGCCCTAAGAACCTTCAGTGAAGGAAAATTTGAAGGCTTCCTTGGCAAAATTCTCTAGAAATATGTAATTTTCCCATTTAAGGATTTCTCCTTTTCTTCTTAAATGGAGTTCATTACCTATCTCCCCTGCTCGCAAGGGAGAGGGAATAAATGATTCCTCTCCTCTGCCCAGCAAGTTTYAACACCATGGATATGTTCAAATACCAAGATCATGTCTCCCTGTCTCAGCCTTCTCATCTCTGACTAAACAACCCAAATTTTCTCAACCTGATGCTCTCCATCCTTCTGCCTCCTCTTTTCCTCCAGGTTGTCTCAAACCAGACCCCACAACAGGATTTCCTTGCAGAGTGACTGAATGGAGGTGTTGGAGTGCTGGAGGAGGTGATGGCACTCACCCAGCTCACAGGCTGTCCCTGTCCAGCCCTGGGGACAKTGGCACTCKCCRGTCACCGGGTCACAGGTGGCCTGGCCGTGGCAGAGGCAGCGCTGCAGGCAGTCTGCTCCGTACCACCCTGCAGGACAGGCTGTGAAAAGAGGCAGGGAAAGCATTCCATGAGGAAGTGCAGGAGAACACGGGTTAAACACCTCTTCTCCCCTCTTACAGCCCTTCCCACCCTGCAAGATGCTGTGGGAGGTACAACCAGCAGAAATGGGGACATGATTGAAAAGGAATTACTCCAAACAGTGTACAACTGGTCTGGGAACAGAGCTAGCTGTGACCCACCAAATAATCTTAAGGCTTTCTATTTATACCTACAAAAATCTTTCTTTTTGGTTCCTTCCAGCTTTCTCAACATTGGGGAGTGAAGTTTTTGATTTCCCTGTTCTCAGAATTTCTTTGTACAGCCCTTTTAAAATCACAGCTCCTTCTCTAATTTATCCTGCTGCCCATAGCCAGCTGATGACATTTCACCATTTACCTGATTTTAATTAAGCAAATTCATTAATTCATATCACAACCAGTTCCTATGGATAGAAAATCATTTTTTTGGCACAAACCCCACACACCTCTGCCTCTTTAAGACAGTAACAGGAGCAAGATCTAACTTTGGAAAAGCACAGAAACCAGAGGATAGTTCCCCCAGCTTCACACAATTATTCTACCTCCTCACTTCAAAGAGGAAAKAAATCCCCAAACATGTATTTAAAGAGAAAAGGAGTGTTTGACACAGCTTTTGTAACTTTTGCCTTGATTTTGTATTTGCAGCCTTTGGATAAAACAGAAAAAATCAGGTCATGCTRCAGATGTCATCAAGAACAGTTTGGTGCCTTCCCAATGTTTAAATCCTTCATGGAAAGGCTTAAATCCTTCACGTCAGGTTTTGAAAGGGGAATACACTAAATTTATATATTTCTCTACCCCTGCCAGCTTTCATCYCCTTGCCCTAACAATCCTCTTGGGATGCTGAAGGGCTCCAGTGAGTGGAGATGCTGACTCCACAGCCCAGCTCACCCAGGAGCATCCACAGCAGCACTCCCAGCTCCACGGTACTGCTGACACCCCAGGGACCTCGTGGGGAAGGCACAAAACAAGGAGATTTTTGCAACAGGGATGGACAGAYATTTTCTAGTGCCTGGAATGCAGGGATTAGGATGTGCAGTGCAAGCCACAGAGCAGCCTTTCTTTGCCAGCCTCCTCTTAAGGCTCCATGGAGCTGGGCTTGKGTTTGAGGCACATGCATGGGTCTGACTGCCAGGGCTGCAAGGCTCGATGCCTTTCACATGTTCTGGATTTAGGCTCTGTCTGGAACAGCACATGAAAATGCTGAGGATCAGGCCATGCATGGGACTGTAAAGCAGGCCAGGGAAAAGAAACAGAGCTTCATTTCAGCATCATAACTGTGAGTTTTATGGAGCTTTTCTCCCTTCATCAGCCTTCCAAACCAGCTCTCTTTCCAGTTTATGGCTGCTTCACCCCTCTGGCCTGTGCACATTGGGATCCACCAACACAGTGCCATGGATTAATTTAATGGACCYGTTCACGTCACTGCGGATACAAACCCAGTGACAACACGGGGCAATGAGCTGAGAGTTAAAACTCCACTGAGCTCTCCCCAAACACAGGTTTTATTTTCCCCTCCTACAATCCATTGGCAGGGGTTTGAATTTCCGACTGTACCTTCTTGGCAGGTGGCTCCTTTCCAGCCTGGGCCACAAAGGCAGGTCCCGGTGACGTGGTGGCAGCGAGCTCCGTTGTGACAGTGACAAGTGTCCCTACAGTCTGGCCCATAGGTGTTCCCCTGGCAGGCTGCAACGACAGAATTCCATAAAAACCCATCAGGAAGCATTCAAGGAGGCACAGCCCAGAGCAAACCCAAGACACAATCCATAGACAGGGAAATGAGGTTTGACTTGTGCKCCAATGACACTTTTCACATCATTAGGGTGCCTAAGTCCATATAAAATCATAAAACCATCCATCCAGCCTTTGTTCTGATCCCAAATACTCCTATCCTTAAATGTAATAATAAAATGTTATATCTACTCACTTTTTTAACTCTTCAAGAAATTGTGACTTCACCATTCCTGGAAATATATATATGTATATATATACACACATATATATATATAAAAAATCATATATCAACCATAACTGACTCTAGACAGAATAATAGAATCATTTAGGTTCAAAAAGACCTTTAAGATTATCAAGTCCAACCATTAACTCAGCACCTCCAAGTCCACCACAATTATCAGCCAATACATAAACTGCGAAAGGCATTTTAAAAAAACATTCTGCAAATTAAGATCACATAAAGTGAAACTGCTCTGCAACACTTCACAGGTCAGAGATGATGTGGCTTATGAAAGCCTAACATAATAATGTGGCTTAAAAATATGTATCCCAGCCCRTTCTGAGGAGGTTTTTATGGAGGGGTTGGCTCACTGGGGGTGATGGATCAGCTGTCAGTCCCTGCTCTGTGGAATGTCTTTGTGCTAAACTAATGGTCCAGCAGAACCGCTGGCCTGACAGCCCCGGTATTTATTTGCATCCTGGTAAGAGAACTGACAACTTCATTGTTTTCAGTGTTCATTTTTCACAGCTGGATGCCTCTGCTCACCCAGACTCTCATTTTTTGGTCAGAGAGGGGTGATATTTTCAATGAGTTTGGTTAAGCAGCTGGCTCCCAGGTGAAAACTTAACGCAGTCATCTCGCAAGCAAACRCTCTGCTTTCAGTGCTGCTGCCCGTGAAAAATGGCAGTGATAAAATTCCTGCAGTTTCCATTACACTGGAGATTTGGATAGCTTTGAATGGTGGAAAATAGACAGTTCTGCTCTCCTGTTTCTTCAGATATCATCCAAAATAATACAGAGTGTTGTTGGAGTGGATTGCCTTCTTGCACAGTTTTTGTTCTGCATTGCAGTGCCTGTGAGAGCCTCTGATCCCTGCAGCACTTCTGGCATGCACTGGAGAGGCAGAAAAAGCCTGGATTCCTGATCCAGGAGAGTGTCCCTGCACTCATTGAATGTGACATCTCCCAGGTTCACAGCCAAACAGTGAATTTTCACCCCAACTTCCATGTCCTTCAGGGTGTCAGTGGACATGATGCAGTGCTGAGGRAGAACAAGTCCCTGGGGACAGAAAGGAGGTGTGAAACCATCTTGATCTTGGAGGTGAACTTGRCTGACAGCCTCTGACCCATTCTCAGGCCTTTTCTCCCCATCTGAGGGCTTCCAGCTTCCCAGCCTTGTTCTCAGACACCGTTTCTCCCAGGACTTCTTTTCCACAGTGCTCATTCTTGTCATCACTTGGACCCCATCCACGGTGAAACCACAAGAAAGAGCAGGAGCTCAGTCCCATCACAGCTCAAAGTTTGCTCTGCAAAYGAAGCTTGGTTGCCAAGTGAAAATTCAGCACATCCTACAGAGCTCTGGCTCAGTTTTTGGGAGCAGAACTAAGTATTTCCACAATACAGACCAGAACTATAGCACAACCCAGCCAAAGGAAAAACCAGCTCATCACCAGATCCCCTGACTGGTTACCAGTGGTTTGTGTGAGGTTTTTGGGGTATGTGTGCAAAGATCTTGTTACATTTACCAAAAAGACAATAGAGCGTTTCAGTGAAAATTCTGGTGAGGAAGGAGAAATTTCTGGACAAGAAAATTTTAACTATTCTACTGGGTAGAAACAAATGTTTTTTTGCTTCCTGGTGGGACAATCCTGATTATCGAAGTACTTTTCTGAAGATTAAGAAAAAAAAGTGATATATTGAAGCTACTTCATGAAGGTTCCACAACCTCTTGTACAAATATCCCTGGGCCTTTTCCTCTTGCTTCATGACAAGTAAAAACAGAAGACTCAATCCAAAAATTTAAATTAGTAAATTCTTCCTGGTTCAAAATTTTCCTCTTGCTTCCTTTCCTCTGCAAGAGGAGGATTTATTGGTTTGCAGTTTTTAAAATGCCTTCTTTGCACGCAGAGTAAGAAACATGTGAAACTAGAGACCTTTTCTTCCAACTAGAAGTCAATAGCCACCAAAAGTGCCCAAGAGTAAAGGGAAATGATGGGCTCTAAGGTTCTACAGGGTGTCCAGCAGCTCTGTTTTCATGTAACTCCTGTGGATTATCTTCCACAAAATGAAGCTTTAGCTTTAAAAGAACAGGGAATTTGCAAAGTCAAGTGCTTACACACCATGAAATGTCRAACCCCTGTTATCAGTGCTTCTGGCAGAGTAAATTTTTTTGTAGTCATTTATTTTTCAAACCAGTGTGGTCTCTTTTTTACCACAAGGAGCCACTTCAGTGAAGATTCTGCTGAGCCCAAACAGCTCCAGAAAGARGCATGTTTAGTACTGTTAGAATTAAGCCAAAATTCAGATGTTGAATTGCACATATCTGCTACAGAACATATGCAACATAAGATTTTTGGAGGTTTTGGTTGGGTTTTTTAAAGTTTGCAAACTTTGGATGAATTTGCRGWGAATCATAGAATGTTTYGGGCTGGAAGAGATCCTGAAGATCATCAAGTTCCAACCCTTCTGTCAAGAACAGGGATGCCACTACCAGATCAGGTTGCTCCTCCCATCCAGCCTGCCCTTGAACACTTCCAGGGATGGAGAMTCCAGAAAGSAAAATTACTTCTCTGTCACAAAGAAATGCCAAATGTCAGCTCCCCTGTATCACTGAGATATCTCAGCACTCATGAAACAGTTTATCTTAAAAAAAAACCCAAATAAAATAGGCAACATAYTTTTCCTAAGCCTCTTTCTTGGAAATCTAAAATACCTCAGGTGGACACTCAAAAAAAGAAATCTCCAAGCACAAACTGAAGCCGAGACAGATCTTGCTTGGCAGATTTCACCCCAGATTAACATAATTCATTTTCAAACAACTGAAACCCACGGCCTGGTAATGGAAAGCAGCTTCAACAAAAGGCATCACTGTCCATACTGCCTGTAATTAGATAGCAGAGTATAAAATTCACTGCGTGGCTGGCTTAGGATCAATTCAAATCCCATGGTGCYAAAATTATTCCTCAATATCCTCCAGCACATTGCCTGCAATCTGATTACTTCCACACAGCGCTGTCCTTGCAGCTGCTGGAGCTGGCAAGTCCCAGGAATAGGAACAGGCCAGGTGAATATTAAACACCCYGTGAGGATGGGGATGGATAGAGAGGACTCAGCAGTCTCCCACCCATGTCTGCCTTGCTCTCAGCAGCTCTGGATCAGCATGGACAAGGCCCAGCTGTAAAATCAAAATGAAGATCCATCACTTACTTAGCCAAGAGAAAAGAAGAAGCCACTCTGCTCTATTGCCTGACCTCTGTCTTTCACTCACAGAGGCCTCAGAGGCTTTGGTATCTTCACCAGCAGAGGAATAAATCAACCCAGCACAAAGCTCTAATGGCTCTGGCACAAGTAATAAATAGGGGATTTTACCTAATGTGAGTAGAGGCGGGTACCAGAGGCCATGGACAAGGAGCTGCATTTCTTAATTGAATTTAATGAAATACGTAACAAAGCTTCCCATCTCTAATGCAGGCTAAGGAAGGGACAAGGTGATACTTTGCCAACACTGTGGCTTGACAGGAAAAATGGGCTGTGACCAAGAAGCAAACACTGTACCTGTTGAGCAGCATCTCCTCTGCTCTGTGGGATGGGTAAGTGGCACTGGTCTGCTTTTATTCTGTGGCCACTCCATCAATCTACACTCAAAAAAATCTACTCCCTGCTTCGGGGGGTGGGGGGAGAGAGCCAGGTGATCTTATGGGAGGGCATGAGGAARCAAAAGGGACTGCAGTGGTGAGATTTTAGCAAAAATGTCTAAAATTGTGAAGATTCASCAGAACTGACCCAGCTGTAAATCAGAAGAGCAGGCATTTTGCAGGAAAAGCCTTCTCAGAAGATGAGCTGTGTTGAGTGGCAGGGGCAAATGAGTGAAAAATATTATGAAGTGCAAGCACTGCCCTCAAACAGGGCTGATGGTAAAAAAGTGTAGGGCTGGGCAACAGAATTGCCTCACTACAAGCCTCACATTTCTATTTTCTAAATTAAACCACTTTTCTATCACTGAAAGCCAYGATCTATGGATTAAAGAGGTGTTCCCTAACAGAGCTGGCTCGTTGTGAAGCTGCCCTGGAGCCCAGCTCTACCCCCCAGCCCTGCAGACAGCTCTCATATTTTCAAAAGGAAGCTCAGACCATGACATCATCCTAAACGAAAACAAGGAAACTGAGAAGCTAAAACCTGAAAATCTTTTAAAAAACTACTTATTTGGTAAACTTTGCAAATAGCTCAGTAATCTCTATTTGTAAAACCATGTAGCTAAAGAAAATCACCTAATTTCCCATGAAATGCAGGGAAAAAAATTCTCAGAATTTCATATATATATATATATATATATATATATGAAGTACCTTGCTAGCTTAAAAATTGTGGGAAAATCCATGCTTGTGAACATCTAGGAAGCTGACATTTATTGAAAACAAATGACTTTCCTAATAATTAGTTTAAAAACTATTTTGTCATGCTCAAACAACAAAATAGTCCGATCTCTGATTTTTTTCACTTTGTACATTTGAAATCTGTCACTTGATAATTAGAGGAGATACACCAGAAACAGATACACAACATTTAATCTCTTAATGCCACACAAAAATAAAAAGCAGAGAGCTGTCATATGGCAGGAGAAAGTTTTGCTATTTAAAACTTGATGCTTACCATGTTTGCCGAGTTAAAAAATAAAAACAAGCCGATGATTTAACACAGCCASCAAAAATCGTTCCCTTTTTTGGCATCTTTGGGAAGGAACGTGACCTATCTAAAATGGGACCCTGGCAGGGCACCATCCTGCATTCCCAGGGGATTTTGGCAGTTTGGGAGAGGGGTGTACGTACGCTGCTCGCAGGTGTCCCCCAGCCAGCCCGGCAGGCAGCGGCACCATCCCTGAACATGGTCACAGCCAGCAGCATTCTTGCACTTGCACACCTGGTGGCAGTCAATCCCAAAGAATCCGTCTGGACAAGCTGGAAATGCGAAACATTCCTTCTTAGCTTTTTTTTTTTTTTTTTTTTTTGTGTGTGTGTAAACTCCATCTCGTTTTCCCACAGATGCTCAAGAACTGAAGTTGCTTCACGGGTTAAGCCTGCCCAGTTGTGCTACGTGCATCTTGGAAAAATGTGATCTTTCTGCACAGGAAAACATGGCTGAGAATAGAGAAAAGCTGTAAAACAAGTGAGAGAATGGAGCTGGGTTCATACAAGCTGTTACTTGTGCCTCTGTAATGGACAGAGGAAATAATTCAACATAATGCAAGACTCCAGGGCCATCCCTGCTGGCCTCCCTCCCTCTGGAAATGCAAAACTTCTGCTCCCATTTACTGTCCTGACACTTTTCTTAAGATTCTGTAACAGTGAACCCAAGCTACAGTTGTGCAGTTCAGTGCTGAATGAAAAACTGGCCAAGTGCATGAGCACAGAAGACAAATGAAACGTAGGAAAACAACCCCAGGGAGCCAAAGGAGCTCAGTACCTACATCTGGGAGATATCAGGAAGAGCAGCCCCATGGATTCAATTTGTATCTGTATCAGTGCTGACAGCAGTGAAAAAAGGATCAGTGCTTGTCAGTGGGCCACATCATACCCCAAATGCTGCATTACAGGAACACTAAGGCTGCTATGCAGAGTTTAAAAATTAATTCTCTACGTAGCCTTAATTTAACCTCTGTGTGTGTGTTTCGATTATGTAAGTGCATTATTATATCACACAGTACAGTGTATTATGTTACACTAAGTAATAACAAATCTATARATACACAACTGTATGTCATTCATTCCACAGAACCCCTGAATCAATCTCAGGACTGATGATGCTCAGGAAATAAGCAGTAGTTCAGAAAATGTACCTCTTTGTCCTCCTTGTTCAATATAAAGTTKTGTTTAAAATACAATCCTCACACTTCTACCATGAAATCAGAATGCATTCCCAAGAAAGTTTTAGGATGATTGTCATCATTTACATGGACCAACAACTCTCCATTCTGAATTCACAGCTCTCTGCCAGGTCAGAGCAACACTGGRGTCATCAAAGAATGGTTTARSTTGAAAAGGACCTAAAAGATCATCTGCCATCAATGCCCCTGCCATGGACAGGGACACRTYCCACTAGACCAGGCTGCTCCAAGCCCYRTCCAACCTGGCCTTGAACACTTCCAGTGAGTTCTCCATGTGCATTGTCCACTGATGGACTCTTCTGTCCCTTTTCTTGCCCTGGGACTTCTTCATTCCTTGGCTTTTTGTCCCAGTCTATCATCCTGCCTCTTCCATAGCATCCACCAAAAATGGTTCATTTTCCCTTGGTAATGTGAGACCTTGCGAATACATTATTTCATCAATGTTCTGCTTGTATCACTTGCTGCTTTCAAGAAAATTCAAAGGAAGCCTTTCCTAGATTGCTCTCTCAGACTGAAATAATTTCTTTGTAGATTATTTTGTTGTCAGCCTTATTTGCAATTGTTGCCTACTTTGCAACTGAAACAGTTTTGCYGCTTTTAAAACTCCTTTGAAAGAGYCACAAGATTCACAGGGCTCATTTTCACAAAGCACCGAGCAGGGCTGAAAGATGGAGCAGGCATGTGCACCTGCAGAAATGTCTGATTTCCTTTTAGAAAGTGTCTTGATGGCTTTATTCTTCCCCATCACCATCATACGTGACCACAGCACAACTGCAGAGGCAGCARCACCACTGAGAGGTACCAGATGAAGAGCAGCTGATCAAAGGCAACTCAGGGCAGAGCAGAACTGAGATGCTGATGGACAGACAAAAGTTCTTTGAAGAGCGTGAGGTCCTTTGTCAGCATCCTGCAGCTCAGAGCACAGACGTTCAGAAAGCTCCTGAATAATTCACAGCAAGGTCTCATGAAACACCAGCAGTGGAGTAAAAGCATCTCCTGCCATGGGTGAGAATGGAAACAGGCCCATGCTGGTAGGGGTGATGATGATGATGATGATGATGATGATGATGGTGTGGCTTTCATTGTCATCTTGCATTATTGACAAATGCAAGGCTGAGATTTAGCAAGGATTAAGATTAAAAATTAAAAATTCTAATAAATGTTAACTATGGAAACTTGTAGCAAATAAACTTGGACACGATCACTGAAGTGGTGTTTCMCACTGAAATGGGAAGAAATTTTCCCAAAATGAAAATCAAAAATCCAAAGGCAAATTTTGGGATTTCTGCAGTTTCAGCTTGAATCCGGATCCTGTGCTGTCACAAGGCAAAATACCAAAAGCCATGACTGCAGATTCAAACACCATTGTGCAGGGGTGATATCAGTTATTACTATCAATCAAGATTTTGTAAGGGAATGTCTCCTCCTAGGACTTTGTACTTAGAAGGCTGCAAAAGTCTCCGTTCCAACATTTCTGTGATGATGGAGAAGTCCTTCCCAGCAGGATGTCTGAAGTCCAAGGCAACTCTGCAGTGCCAGGGCTCGATGTGAATTTCTGCCTGCAAGGCACAGAGCCTGGCCAACGTGGGTGGGTTGCCAAGAGGACGGCAAAAAGCACATCCCTGCCAGAAGGAAACCCTGCCAGTCTCCCCGTCGCTCCAAACAGAAGCGCCACAGCTCCTCCCAGACAAGGTGCCAAGGAGGTTCTACCAAGGGCAAACCACCCACATGTTTTCCTCCCTTGGAGTCTTTTGGAAGCTGCCAAACCATTCTGGTCGAAATTTTCTCAGTTAAAAGGTAACCCAGGTCAGCCCAGAGCAAATACTCTGCCTTCTTGAGAGAAAACAYGCAGAAAACCGTACTTTACTTAAATACCACTCTCCCCTCCATAATCTTCTTTCATGAATTAAAAAAGATTAAAATGTTCAACATGACTGATTTGGAAGCTGAGAGTTGTATGTTTTTTTCCCCAATAGACATCACCAGTGTTCTCCATATTGCTCACACCTACTCTGACAAAGGTTGATTAGCCTCTTTGTTCTCATTATAATTCCTGCTGGAATGAAGAAGATGTACACAACAACACAGATAACCTTTTTTT
>NW_026623592.1:162852-165352 GCF_030028575.1 Malurus melanocephalus
AAAAAAAAAAAAACCAAAAAAAAAAACAACAGTAGATTTAAGAAAACAGATTTCAGCTAAATTATATTAGAAAGGGGCATAGTGGGGATACCATGAATTACAAGGTATAATTGGCAGCAGAACTTTGGAAGGAATATTTGTTTTGTGTTATCCTGGTAAGAATAAGAGGGGAAGAAGAAGTAAAGCAGTATAAACTCCAGCCGTGGGTTCCTTGCCACATTCCTGGTCAGGCTGTGGAGCATCTCCCTTCCCATGAGAGGGCAGCAGCTGCCTGTGAGTGCTGCCACTTCAGCCTCGCTGCTGAAACCGGCCGATAAAGCTGCTTTCTATGCAAAAYTGTTGTGACTTTGGTTCAAGTATCATAATTTCCAGAATGTTCAATCACCTACGCTTCACTTTCACACTGCCTGGATGACTCTGTGCTGTTTCTGTTGTATTTTTTATGATCTGCAAAATGATGCAGCRCAACAGCAACCCCCTGTGATAATGCCACAGAGACTGACTCACCACAATGCAGCTAAGGATACAATACTTTAACAAATGACTAGGCAATAGAAGATGATCTGTTGGATTGATTTAATTTAAAAGTGCATCCATTCTTAAAGAGCTCCACTGGGATGATGCACACATCCCTGCTTTTCTCTAAATCGTTTCAGGGAGGCACTAGAAACAAGCAAGTGTAAGGCTAAACAAGCATCTCCCTGCTCAAATTGTGGGACTCTGATTAAGAGTCTCATAAAGATGTGGCATACCAAAAGCCTTAAGCACACATCAAATTTTGTCCCACTTTGGCACCCAGCAAGATGCTTTGCTGAGTTAGGATGGGAGCTCGAATTTTGGCATCRGCTTCCGGATAAGTTCAATGGTTCATTAGATCCAGCACTGTAAATTATAAAACCAGCTCTCTGAATAAAAGAAATAAAATAAAATAAATAAAAGAGGAATCCAAAAGGGATCAGGGGGAGCAGCAGTACCTCTTTCACARAAGGTTCCTGTCCAGCCCGCCGTGCATGTGCAGGCTCCGCTGACGTGGTCACAGGCAGCTCCGTTCTGGCACTGACAGCTGGACCCACAGCTCGGGCCAAAGCTCCCCTCGGGGCACCCTGCAGACAGGAACCACAACCAGATGATGGGTTAATGCCAGGGCACATCAGGGATCAATGGGGAGTTCTTAGATGCATGATAAATCGGACTATTTCCAAAAGAAGAATCAAGGCATAATGGTAATGGCTTAAAAGTAAAATTTGAGTGTTCCCCTAGAGGTAAGTTGGGCTACATTAAGATCTATTTTAGAAAAATTCCAGAGTGTTGAAAGACTAAATTTTGCACAGAAAAATAACATCTTCTGTTGCAAAACCTGAGGGTTCACAGGTTCTGCCTGTGGATACTTTGCCCACTGGTCTGGAGTTGCTTATGTTCACATCTCTGSGACTTCATCAACTGGGAGGGGAGAAGCTCCTCTGTTTTCCTGCAAATCCTCTTTCCCCAAAAAAYTGGAGAAAATATGAAATGTGTTGGTTGCCTTCACAAAACTCCAAATGGAATGCTGCACACTTTACTTTTGTGCCCTGCTTTGAAAAGTCCAAGTGAAAACACTACATCTGGGGGACAGATTAACAATTACATTTCCACAGCAGTTAATGTGAGGAGTTTTAAAAGATTTGCATGGTACTCGCCATCAGAAGGAAGAAAACATTTGCRAATGAAAGTAATTTCTTTCAGGATTATAGGAAAATCAATTAAGAACAGGGCCAGTTGCCTAATTCACATTGGATATTTTGGACAGGCTGAAACACAGAGATATACTTGGCTAAACACAATATTACAGGGCCTCCACTCATGCTTGAAGGTCTTGTGAACATCCCTCTAAATGATTTATGGAGATTATTGCCAGATTTCTTCCAGAAATGTATGATTTTTGCATTTACATCAACAAAATGATTTTTGGGGCAGTCTGGAAGGAATTACAGAGACCAGAAAACAAGGGTTCTCAAAGACAACTCCAAGCCTGGAGTAGAGGGGTGGGTTTGGTGTTGTCTGTTTGGTGCAGTGGGTGGGCAGTGATTGGAGCTGGCATGAATTTAGGTGCTCCTGCAGCTCAGWGATTCTGCCAGCTGGAGCCAATCCCTGCATGTTCTACAGAGAAGCTGGGATGGGAGACAGGAGAAGAGCAAGATTCTTTAAGTATTTCTTTGCTTTCAAAGAGTCAAAAAACAGGGCATTGTTTAAATGTGAATATGTTTGAATCTGTTTTCTTTTCACATTAACAGCTGAAATTCAGTCCATCCATTTCCTCCTCCCAAAGCTGCAGATCCCTGTTTAACAAAGAAATACACAGAAGAGCCTTAGAAGCTTGATCCTTCCCCATGTTTCCTTTTCCAAAATTTCAGTAAATCTGTGCAAGGGAAATGGTGCTGCAGTGCAGCAGGAGGTGTGGGGCTCTCCTTCAGACCCACGGAGTTCAGCCTGGAGCTGAGGCTTTTCAAGGTGATGGCAAAGG
>NW_026623592.1:167852-179404 GCF_030028575.1 Malurus melanocephalus
TAAGAGCTTATATCAATACTTTGCGCTTCATCAGCCATCTATTTCAACGCTTTGAACCTGGATAATTAAGGATTGTAACCACCCAGGCTGTGCAAACCCACAAACACACCATTTCAGAAGAGGCAAGATTAGCAAAATGATATTAAGAAGCTGTAATAAACGAAAGGCAAGCAGAGTTGGTTCCTCCCCTGGAGGCTCCAGGAGATGCCCTGACTTACGRTGTGTGCAGTCGTGGCCGCTCCAGCCCGGGGGACACGAGCACTCGCCGGTGACGTGGTGGCACTGAGCAGCATTGTCACAGCTGCACAGTGACAGGCAGCTCAATCCATAGTGCCCATCGGGGCAGGCTGTGAACAGAGAAAGGCTGTCACTCCACCCAGGTCACAGCTCAGGCASAGACTGATCACCCCACGCTGGCAGCAACAGCTCACCCCCAAAAACAGCCTTCAGCTGAAGCCAGGAATCCAAATGGCAATGTGAAAGAAATGTCTGGGATCTGCAGCCTGGGTGCTCAAGGCMCAGTCCTGGAAGTTGGGAATAGCCTGAGTGACTTTTGGGTACTCCTGTGCATTAGGCTGGCTCAGAGGAGGGAAAGGTGTTGAGCAAACCTTCCTGCAAAGCCATTTGTGACTAAAACAAATTTAAAATGTGCCACCGCCGAGGTGTTGCACAGAGCAGATCTGTCCCTGAGTGAGAGCCTGTCTGTGCAGCACAACAGCCACAYTTCAGCAGCTTTTCAACACTTAGGGGCTGAAGAGAAGCACAGAGCAGCTGCAGTATTCCCACAGCCTCTGGCTGCAAGGACAGCACTGATGCTGCTCCTCCATCCTCACTATTTTTTAATCCTAAATGRCATCCACTGAGGAGGGCTGCTGCAAACATAACTCAGCAGTGATGCCATGAGGGCCAGCTGGTCACACCTCTTGCCAAACAGCCAGGATTGCACCACCAGTGCTGWGACTATTAAACACTGTATTTCTAAGTGCAGATTGCCATAAATTACAGCTAATGATAATATCCATTTGGGATGCAGTTTAGCTGGTCATGTGCTTTTGTCTGCAATCTCTCTCCCACAAATAATGTCAAATCCAACCTGGGGAATTCCTGGAGATGAAGGGTACTTAATCTTGGATCAGCATGCTCTAGCTCACAAAAAAAGTGAGGTGGCAAAAGTCCAGCCATAACCTGAGTTTTCAATCTGACTTTTCATGGGGAAAGTTGATGTTGCAAGGGCTTACTGTGAGAACAGGATGGCCCAATGTAGCCAGGGGGACAGTCACAGTCCCCAGTTTCCCTGTTGCACTGTCCCCCATTGGCACAGGGCTCGCAGGAGWGCTGGCAGTCTGGTCCCCACCGGCCATCGGGGCAATCTGGGGAAGAAGCACATCAGGTGTAAGCAGTGCTATTTTCTGTTTCAGGACAGTTATAGATTTCTGCTGTTACCCTGAATAACTCAAAAATAACAGTAAAACTGAGGTGGACTGTTAAATACCTCTACAGACTTACAGCCCTGCCAGKAAACTGCAGCACACAGGACACAGCTGAGGAGACACCCAAGGCTCTCTCCCAATTTCCATCACAATTTGTACGTTTTGTGGTTTGTGAAACAGCAAATTCCACTTCTCATCACATCTTCCAAAGCCACTCCCTGCCTGGGTCCAATGCCTCACACACCTTGCTCACACGTGGTGCCAGTCTTCCCAGCTGGGCAAACACACTGCCCTGTYTTCGGATCACATGGAGCTCCTCCACAGCTGCACCTCTGCCTGCAGCCCATCCCAAAGCTGCCAGGCTGACAAGCTGGACAAAAAAAACAAACCCAAAGTCATGATTAGAAGCATTTTGAAGACATGAGGAGGCACTACAATCATCGATTTTAAAATGAGCTGTGCTGGTAAGAAGTGATCAGTGTTAGTGTCTCAGCAACTGGTGGTCTGTAACTGATTGCAACAGAGCCCTGGAAAATCTGTGCCTGGAGCTTTAAAAGCAACTGCTGTTAGCTGGACAAATGTTAGTTTGGGTATCTGGCCTCAGCCTTGTGCCTCGACCTTTGCAAGCAGAGAGAGAGACAGCATTTGCCAGGCTCAAAATACCAGCTTGGTTCCAGTGGGGAACTGCCAAMTCATATCAACAACAAATGTACCCATTTATTTGCAACTTCTATTTCTGAACACAAGTTTCATGAATAAGCTTTCCCATCCAAAGTGCATCTCCCAGGGAAACAAGCAGTGAGTACCTACACAAATGGCATTTTTCTCCATGAAAGCCAGGCGGGCASGGATGTTTGCAGGCTCCTGTCTCAGGATCACACAGAACATCAGGAGGACAGCTGCACCTCAGCTTGCAACCAGCCCCAAAAAAACCYGGGGTGCACTCTGGAAATGGAAACAGGCACAGGATATGTAAAAGATAGAGGAAGAGTTAAGAAAACTGAACAAAAAAAATCACAAAATAATTCAGCAGAACCTTGCAGAGAATATATTAGAATGTACATTTTAGAGGTGTTGTTAAAGTGTAAATACTTAATAAATGCTTACAGTTCAAAGGGGTTACTTCTTAAATAACCCAGAAACAGAGTGGCAGAATGTTTAAGGATTTATTCAATTAGAATACTTGAGAATTTATTCAATTAAATAAACTATAGAATTTTCCTCTTATATGTCTGCAAGTTCTGCTACTCTCTCCCTTGGTGCAAAGGCAGTGCTGGGCAAGGTGTTCTCCCTGCCAGAACTGAGCCCATCACCAAGAATGATAAAAATATTAAACATTGTCACTATTGCTCTTCACCAAATCCACCAGAACTACTGCCATAAACCCAACACATTCCTGCCTGCTCAGAGAAAAATCTRAAGGGAGAGTCTTTGTAGTGCTACTCCACTGCTGTCTGGAAAGGGCTACTGAGACATGCAAACATGAATGTGGGATACAATTCTCTTTGAACTACCCCCAAAAGCTACAAAGAGTAAGTTGAATTCAAAGAGCTGCAAACCTGAAGGAAAAGCAGCCTTACTGAACCTGTTTACAAATCACCCYGCTGCCATAAAACACAGATTTTGCCATTTATTTACTGTCTGTGTATAAAAAGCAGAGAAATGAAATTCACACAGTCTTCATTATTTAGGGCTGTATTAGAATTTGGGTTCTGGATTTCTGTTGTCATTTGATCAGGTTAAAACTCTTGCATTCTTAATCTCTATTCTCCTTGATGTCCCTGCAACCCTATACCAACAGGGTAAAACCCCACAAAACCATGAGTAGGATATGAATATATGAGAAGCAGCAGCCAAACAAAGCAGATGGCCAGAAGAATGAGAAATTACCAGGACAAAGCAACAAGCAGACGTGGGGAAGGTGGCTTTGTGCATACCTTTCTGGCACTTTTTGCCGTGRTAGCCAGGCCTGCAGGTGCAGGAGCCATTCCTGGGGCTGCACTCCAGCGTGTGCTCCTGGACACACTGACACTCCTGGGAGCAACCAGCACCAAACACCCACCGTGGGCACGCTGCAGCAGGGAGGAGAGAAGGAACCATTAGCTCTGTGGTGAATAGGAGCTGGGGGAATTGCACACTRCTGCAGAAAGCAGCTGCTGCAAGAAGGAAAACCTTCACTGCACTCTCAGCAAGTACATCCCTGTTTCCAGAGCAGTGCCCTCTCGACTGTGGGTGTGGGGGTAAAAGCAGAGTTTACACAGTTCCTGTGTTGGGTCATTCACTTCATGTCAAGCAATACGTGGTGAATGSAAGAACCAGAAACTTTTCAAAGCAWCCTCTGCTAATTTTCTGGATGAAAAAATATTTGGATGCACTCCAAGACAAAAGCTTTCACAACAAAACCCCAAACAAAACACAAAAGATTTTCAGTCCCAGACAGATWTTACAAACAAAACCTGTAAGCATAAAGAAACTCAATCATCTATTTTGCAAAGTTTTTGTTTTAATTCTTTTCATTCTATCTAACCTCTCATCCTCATCCTGCCCAAGCCAGCCCCGCTCCTCAGCTCCCACTCCGACCCCATCAGCACCCCCTAACCAGCTCCAACCAGACCCTAACCTAAGGAATAACCTTAATGTTAACATGTTCACCCCACCCCAACCCCATCTACAGTCCTCACCTCTGAGCACCAGTAAATCTCAGTCCTTGTGGCTAAGATTAATCACTAGAGGGAAAGATTAATGAAGCTTCTGGGGTTTCCTGGCACAAATCAAAAGTCCTGTCCTCCTGCTACTCCCAGCCCATTGCAGAACCCAAAGTCTGGCTCAATTTATCATAAGATGGTTTGGGCTGGAAGGGACCTTCAAGATCATCTCATCCCAAATCCTGCCATGGGCAGGGACACCTTCCACTGTCCCAGACTGCTCCAAACCCCAATGTCCAGCCTGGCCTTGGGCACTGCCAGGGATCCAGGGGCAGCGACAGCTGCTCTGGGCACCCTGTGCCAGGGCTTCCCCACCATCACCAGGAACAATTCCTTCTAATATCTCAGCTAAATCCGTAATCTTTCACTTAATCTGTTTCTCCTTGTCCTCTATATAARGCCACTCCCATTCCTTTTTCCAGCTGCCTTTACACGATGTGGGATATTGTACAGACTGTTAAATTGTGCAGGTTTAAAACAGATCCAAAGAGCGACAGGGACTCACTGAGGTGGCAGAAGCGGCCGTAGAGCCCGGGGTCACACAGGCAGGCACCATACAGCCGGTGGCAGTGGCCCTTGTTGGCACAGTTGCACGGTTTGTTGCAGTTCTTCCCAAAAAAACCTTTTGGGCAACCTTTGGGGTGCACAAACATGGAGAGAAATCAGACACAGTGGTCAGGGCCCAGGTCCAAAGGGGCTTGCGGCCTCACTGGGCAGCAGCTGTTCCTCGCCCTCTGGTTTGGTTATTATTTAAAATAAAGGAACATGGGGGAGAAGAGGACAGGCTGAGGTGGAAAGGGAGCCATACCATCCTCGCAGAGCCGGCCCAGCACGCCAGGAGGGCAGTGGCACTGCCCCGTGATGGGGTCACAGCGGCCGCCGTTCCGGCACTCGCACACACCAGAGCATCCTCGGCCAAACGTCCCAGGGGGACAGGCTGTGGAGAGAAAACAAGGGTCAGCACAGCGGGAAATCCCTCCCTCGGCTTGAAAGGAAGAAAAACAGGGCTTTGGTCTTTGGGAAGGGCAGCAAGATGGGAAAGGTTCTGGGAGATTGAGGGAAAGGGGCCCAGCATGGAGGAGAAAAGACTTGGGGGGACCTTCTCCCTCTACAGCTCCCTGACAGGATGGTGCAGCCATGGGGAGTCARTCTCTTCCCCCAGATAACCAGTGACAGGACAAGAGGACACAGCTTAACCTGCCAGAGGTGGTTTAGGTTGGACATCAGGAGGAATTCCTCCCTAGAAASAGTGACTGGACACGGGAAGGGGCTGCCAGAGGGGTGGTGAAGTCTCTGTTCCTGGAGATGTTTAAGGATGTGGCACTGAATGCCATGGCCTGGTGRAGATGGTGGTGTTGGGTCAGTGCRTGGACTCAATGATCTCAAAGGTCTTTTCCAGACCACTTCTGTGATTCTGTGAAAACTGARCAAGGAGAGWGACCTTTTAGTTATATTCTCCTCCAAAGCAATGCACATCCACCTGATATTTCTATTTCAAAGGAGACCTGAATTAACCAAGCTTTGGGAAGCACTGCCAGGAATCCAACCCTACCCTGCAAGTGTTCCCCCTCCCCACAAAGTTCAAAAACCATTGCCTGTCAAATCCAAAGCTTAAACACCAGAACACAGCTTTGAATATTTGGAGATAAATATCCTAAACATTCTTTTTTTCTCTCCCAAATACCATTATGAAAATAATGTCTTGTTTTTCAAATGCAGTTTCTGAAATTCCCCAGGTGATCACGGCAGCAATGGATCCACAGCAGCAAAAACAAACTGTGAGACGAAGCCTTGCTCTGCTGTTTGCAGCCTGAGCTGGCTGAGTGAATACAGTTGCTGGAGTCATCTGATTTCACTGACATTTTATCAATGTACATTAAGAAAGTTGACATTTCACATCAATTTCCATTCGGCTTCTTTGGTGCATTATTAGAGAAATTTAGTTCCAGTTTTCTCCACTGTTTTAGCTTCCCCTAAAGCTGCTTACCCTAAGCCCATGAATTGTGCTGTTTATTAAAAAAAGCAAGAGAAAAGAGTGAAAGCCATCMCATGTGACTAATTCATATAGATTAGATATTGCATTTATCACTGTCAATACCTCATCAGACAGCAGGTTTGGCTCAATAACACAGTCCTATTAAAGTWCCTTAAATTCCAGAGGCGAATTCCATTAGATTTGATATCTACTGCAAATGTACATCAGAAATGTTGCTATTTATGAAATGAACTACACAACTTGGATACTCCCTTGAAATTTTTATAATCTCTCCTGAACCACCTCAGCACCAGAAACAGAAGTAAGAATATCTTACCTTTCTAGTTTGAACTGTCTTAGAGTGGAAATTATAATTTTGATCCCCCCTATTCTCATTCTCTTAACTGTCCCCAGTGTTTACAAACCAAACTCTCCATCAGTCTCCCAGAATAATCACAGGCAGACTGTTGGTTTCAAATCACTTGCTTGATTTTTCTCTATTTCWGTCCGTGTGATGACGTCTCCTGAACCATCTTGATGGCAATTAACCTGGAGATTGCTGTCTACTGATGTCAAGTAATAAATTTTCATCGACTCTTTGTCTCACCAGTGACAGCAAAGACTTTSTGAGAATGATGGGCCATCATGTCACACACCATGAAATGGAGGGACCCATCTCAAACAGGAAATCTGCTGTRTGATGTCTCAGACAAGCAGCAGACAAGTTTTGCCAAACTGCAGATGAAGAGCAGTGCATCAAGAAATTTCTCTTTCCAATGGGTTTTGACACATCCTTCTGAATCAGAAAGATCTTCTGCCAGGAAACAGGAGTARGGAGAGTGAAAAGCTATCATAAAGGGCACTGAATTGGCAACAGAATTCTGAAAAATACCATTTCCAATATGAAAAATTAACTGTTCCAAGAAAATGGTGCTCATAATAAARAAGAGTGATAAGGAAAAAAATGAAAAATATAAGACAAGAATTAAAAAGGAAATGTCTTGGTATTCTACAGTGGAAAAAGGTGAGTTTAGTGTACGTGACCACCCAAACTGTCACACCAACTGCTGGGAGACTTCTGCAAGTCACTGAGAAAAGCTGTGGGATGAAGCATGGCCAGCAAACTTTGGCAGCTTTTAGCAGCAGAGTGAACAGGAATGAACAACCACCAAATATTTAAGAGGGGGACGATTCTGTCCTGACCTKCACTGGAGGATGGGGATCTCTGTGTGCCACGGCATCACCTGCAATCCCCACTGAATGTGCCCCAGCACCATAAATCTGATTATGAGACATCTGTGCTCCTTCAGGAGCTTCACAGAGGAAAAGTACAAGAAATTCTTCCCTTTCCCGAGTGCAGAGCCCCCACAGGAGGATCCCTCCCCCCATAAGCCCCAGACTCACTCTGGTTGCAGGTGATGCCAGCCCAGCCGGGCGCGCAGACGCAGCCGCTGCGCTCGCTGTTGCAGCGGCCCCCGTGCAGACAGTCCTCACACCTCAGGCTGCAATCCGGGCCAAAWGTGTCACCCAGGCACACTGATGGGAGGAAAACACACAGGGCTGAGCGAGCAGCTTGACAAAAATGCTCCCACAAACTCTCACCCAGCATTAGGGTGCACAGAGCGCCGGTTCGCCAACACGTACATTGCTGAATTTCCCTCTTCACATCTTGGAGTCCAAGAAAAAGGAAAGCTGGGGGTTCAGCTGGAATTTTCTCCCCTAAATGCTGCAAAGAACACTTCAAGCTACTTTTTAAAAGTGTTTTCACCTTCGGAAAAAGTAAATTTGCACCTAATGCTTGATTACATTGTGTATCATTAGAAGAAGATTGCATTTAATTAAAAACGTTTACTGGGACATTCCTCACTCCTTGCTAGGTGATCCCTGTTGTTTTATTGCAGTAAGTGGGTGTGGTGCTACTTAAACACTATTCATTGATATCTTTAACTGTATAGTTTGAGTGTTACCCTATGAAAACAAAGCAAAATGCAGATTTATCACTTCCTTTTTTCCTCCATGGATATGAAGAGTTATACATAGGAAACCTTAAAATGCATTTTTTTTCCTCTCCTTCCCCACTCTCCTTTTATCCCTTGCAGCCTCATGTTCTCTTTGTGGGGTCTATTGAGACAGACGTGGAAAATAAATGTGACTGTCTGATAAAATACTTCAGTGGCACTAAAGATTCCATCCCCACAGTTTAGAGGCTTCGAGGCTTTACGGCTGTGGCTGGAGGCTTTTTGGAAGGGATTTTGAACAGCACCTGAAAGTGAGCTGGCAGCTTATTTCAGCCTACAGTGAGTCACAGGCTGGTTGTTTTTCACCAACAATTTTCTCTGTGAGGCCAGATTTCCTCTAGGTCTGAGCACCCAACTGTTCCCTTTCTGTAGCTGAACAAATGCCCAAGCTTTCAGGGACATTCACAATTCTAATGCTACCACTGGGAATGGGGTACAAACTCATACTTTAGGAGAAGGGTACCGATTACCATTAGAAACGTCATGCTTCCACATTAAAAAGTCATTCAAGCTACAGAAAATAATTACCTGCACCAGCTCACTGTTAAAGCAGGTTTTTTTATAATACAGATAGCAGAATAAAAATATGTTAAAGTAAAAGCAGTAAATTACTATTTGGGAGGCAAAGGAACTTATCAAACCATTTAAAGTTCCTTTTCTCCATCACCTTTTCCTACAAACCACCRCATGCTGCAGAGCCTGAGCCTTAGAAAAAGTGCAGCTGCTCAGCTATGACTGATAACACCCGAATTTCTGTGGCTAAATATAAATAAAACATGCAAAAAGTGGTCAATAAATATTTGATTGTGGTTTCTAGGCCTGATGATTTTGCCTGTGGTTATCTCATTTATCAGTTTCCCAGTTGGTTATCAGTGTCGTTGAGTCCAGCTGGATGTTGTGTGATTTGGGGGGTCTTAACAGTTTTGTTCATAAAAATAAGTTAATTTTTTATTAAAGTCAAGACCAGCTCCTGATTTCTGCCTGTAGGGCACAGTCCTCGGATGAGTAATTAGAGTTTATATAAAAATCACAGGACACACTTAGGAAAAACAAGAAATCCTCCCTGGTGACCCAGCAGCACTCAGCACAAAGCAAACCCAGGGTTTCACCTTGTAATGCTCTGAAAGTTTCCATCTTCAGGTGGAAAGACTGAATCATGCAAAGCCCAGGTGGGAGCCAAGCTGCTCTGCACCCACTCCTGTGACACTGGGTGCTCCTGTGCTGTTTGCCACCATCTGAGCTGAGCAACACGTGGCTGATGCATTCCCTGGAGAACACACCCAGAGCACCAAGGGAAACCTGAATCCTCAGAGGATTGTTTTTTTTTCCACAAACAAAATGCAAATATCTCAAACAAAAAGCCTCCAGCTGTTATAAAAGGGTTTGTAAACAGGGATTCATGCTCCCAGCTCCAGGAGAAAGGGAGAGTTTCCCAAGGGATTCAGTGCCCTGCAGTAACCCCTGGCACGATGGGATCCCTCTGGCTGCTGCTCTTGGGGCTCTGGGCAGACCCCCAGCTTGCCCAGCAGCTGCTCACAACTCTGCATCCCTCCCCATGCAGCCTCCCAGTTCCTCAAACCCATTCCATTTGGGATGGGGCTCACAGCAATGGCTCAACCCCGCTGTTACAGACAGAAATCAGGATTAGCGCTCATCCCTCCCTCGAGCCCATCCAGCCCAGCCCCAAATCCTCTCCCTGAGACGATGCCCCGTGTTTGCTGTGTCACTCACCGACCCTGTGCACCAGGGTGAGCTCTCCTCGAGGGTCTCCATCCTCAGCCAGGGCACCGAGGGCGTAGTGCAGCAGCTGGGGGGGCCCTCGGAACTGCAGCCCCGGGGCKCCGGCGAACCCCACTGCCTCCTCAGCATCCACCTCCTCCACATCTGGGGCTGCCACAAACACATCAGCACCTCAGCCTTCCTCCACAGCACTTCCATTCACATCTTTTTTTATTATTATGATGCCATTCGATTTTTCAGTCACACCTCTGCCCAACAACCCCAGCCCAGGAATTTCTTCATTTATACATACAGTGTTCCTGCTACCTAAAAAACAAAAAAGAGAAAAGAGGGGAAAACTCCCCCATCTTTCCTTTTCCTTTTTCTTTCTTCTGCTCGTGGAGAATCAAAATTAAATGAGGAGATTCATTTTCCTCACTTGAAGTTTGAGATTATTTTTAGTTAATGAAGGTCATTACTCTTGCTCGTTTCGGAGATGACAAATAGAAAGTGAGGCCAGCTGTGCAATTTATTTTCAGAAACATTAAAATTTGAGCCTTAAAATGATGGGAAATCAGTTGGCTTTCTTTTTGGAGTTGGTTAGAATATCAAACTCTGGCTTAAAGTTTAGCAGGTGCTAAACTTGGTCATAAAATTGAGTTGCTTTGCTAAACTCTGGACTGGTTACACTGGCAGAAATCCAGAATAACGTCACTGACTAATGGAAAACTTGCCATGCTTGATCAAAGCAGAATCTGAATTTTTATTTTTTTCCACAGGATGTTAAACTTCATCAAATAGTGCTAGAAAAGTGTCAAAATAGTATCTATGTCTAAAGCAGGAGCTTTAGGTTTTCAAACATGTCCAAGGGATTTAAGTGTTCATCTCCCATTAATCTTTGGCAAAAGCCATTACTGGAGGATGAACTTGGATCCACGCACTGCACGTAGCCCTACCCTGGCCACATTCAGAGATGGCTCACACTGGGCTCCCAAAATCCCAGGATTTGTGAAAATCCCAGTTCTAAAATAATTTTTTTTTAATCAGTGGGAAGTGCTCAATAGCCCTCAAGGTGTAAGAACAACTCACCCACACAGGCCCAGCGGTTGTCCCCAAGCCTGTAGCCCTCCTTGCAGGCACACTCGTATGACCCCAGGGAATTCACACAGAAATGGTCACAGTTGCCATTCTCCAGACGACATTCATCCACATCTGGAAAATCCAGGCAGAAATGGTGATTAGGAATAAGCACCTCTGCTTGGAGAACTCACGCTGTGCCTGGYTGCACCTGACAAATTATTCTATAGTAAAAAACCCACAATTTTTCTTACATGTTTTGGGGCTCTCCGTTTCTCTCTGGTATTAGAGATATGAAAATATTTCGGGGCAATGGGAAGCAGATTATTTCACTGATGTTTTTGTCTTAAGTGAAAACAGATGCTTTAAGCTGTTAAGCTCAGTTGATCCTCCAGTTATTTTGAGGGCTCTTCTTTTGTGGAAGGAGTGTTTAACACACATCAATACAGTGTCCATGGAGAGAGSAGGGAAAGTTCCTCTCTGCTGGCTCATCTCCCACATCCCCCACGCTGGATGCTGGGTTATTCTTGCATTCCAGCCCCACAAAATGTTCATTATACATCTGTAAAACCTTSTCAGCAAAGCTGGCACAGGGTCAGTGGCTCTCTCAGTGTCCACAAAGCCCTGC